>NC_041387.1:683644169-683685243 GCF_002162155.2 Triticum dicoccoides | reverse complement strand
TCTCTACATATGGTTTGATGTGTGGCTCAGGGAAAAAAAACTGCTACCTATGGTTGTTGTTAGCTCCGAAGGTTCTATGTCTGTCCAGTGGGTAAGGAACTCTAATTTCTCTTTCTAGGATCCCTTTAATCGAAACTGAACTATACCTATTTATATATGTTGCTAGTGGAATGAGATTGATTGGGTAAACCCCTATGTTTTCTATCTATAGCTGAGAAGAGATGCATGAATGCCGAAAGAGGGGTTTATGCTTGCTTAAATTTTTCCTCATTGTGGAGTTTTACTTTGCCTGGTCTCCTTTTTTTTTCTTGACAATATTACTTTGCCTGATCTATATATAGAGATTGCACTCCTCCTAGTTCTGCTTCCCCCTTTTTTTTATTTTTGTGTGTGTGGGAGTTCTTCCCTAGTTAAAAGTTGTGTCCCTGAATCGGCCATTGTTCTTGCTGTTTCTTTTGGACTGCTTGTGAGAGATCCTCATTGTAGAAAACGAACAAGTGAATATGCTATATAATTCCTGTTTGTACTGAATTTTTGTTCTAGAGTAAGTATAACTGTTTGTCCCGGCTTCCGACTGACAAGTGAAGATATCACTCTTCTGTTTTGTCTCTTTTCCTTTCATCTTTAGTGTGACCTAGTCGATGGCTGAAATAATCTTGCTTGGTTAATGAAGTATTGACTTGCATTTGGTTGGTTGTGATTCCAAGCATGTAGTTGTAGTTCTAGACATTAGTAGTACTTGTTACAGCAAGCATGTTGTTTCCTGTCACATTGAATTTCCACCTGAATATGTTAGCATGAGCGTGGTATGTTGTGTTGAACTGGAGAAACCGTAGCTGGTGCAGCCCATTCAGAAGTGAGTTACACATTTTTTTTTCTGCTGAGATACACGGATGTGGAAAGATGTTTTTTTTTGCTTGCTTAAGTTTTTGCTATGGTCTGCATCTACTCTTTTTATGTCTGTATGTTGAGTTTTACTTTGCCTGACCTCACCTCATATACAGAGATTTCACTCCTCTAGTTGTGCTTCCTAATTATGTTTTGTCTCCTCTCTTTTCATCTTGAGTATGAGAGACTTGGTCAATGTCTGAACTAACCTTGCCTTGTTAATCAAGTATTTATTGGCTCGATCGCCTTTGGTTTGTTGCGATTCCAAACATGCATGGAGTTGTTACCCCTACTTGTTACTGCAAGAGACCAGCTTTTCTACTCTCGGGTGTAGGTACACCCGAGTTTGAAGAAAAAAGAAAAACATGATCAAACAATGTCAAAAAAATCTGCAGTTTGGGGACATGAAACTTCATCAAATGTTCAAGCTTTTTGCAAGAATTCAGCGGAAAAAAACATCAGAGGAGCTCTCGGCAAAAAAAACAAAAAACAAAATCAATGTTCTAAGTTTGCGCACTGTTTGAGCATTGTTTGAGCATTGATTTTGTTTTTTTTTGTGAGAGCTCCTTGGATGTTGTTTTTAGCTGAAACTTTGCAAAAAGTTCAAACACTTGATGAAGCTTGTTGTCTCAAGGATTTCAGATTTTTTGGACCTTGTTTTATCACATTTTTCAAAGTTTTACAAACTCGGGTGTACCTACACCTGAGAGTAGCCACAACTTTCCCTTACTGCAAGGGAAGGGAAGGGAAGGGAGGGATCATCTTTCTTGTCCCGACTAACTGAATTTTGACCTGCCTGAATATGATATGTTAGTATGGGCGAGCTAGCGTGATATTTTTCTGTTGAACCATACTACTCCCTCCGTTCCGATTTACTCGTCATGGTTTTAGTTCAAATTTGAAGTAAAGCGTGTGCGTGCGCGCACACACGCAACAAGATGGATCGTCTATGCACATGCACTGAAACCTGAAGATGAAGCAAATCTGTTGAACCTCCTCCTGCATGCTGCCGCCTGTACTCCCTCTCGGAGTCCTCCATGACAGCCGCTCCTCCTCCTCGGCCGTCATGGTCATGGCGGGAGGTTGCGGGGGTGGCGGCGATGGGGATGGAGACGGCGTTGGCGTCAGGCCATAGATTCGTGTGCGGCTGCGCACATTTGGCTCGCTCGGCGCGCGCGCACTGTGGGACACGCTGGACGGGCTACGACTACGACCGGCAAAATAGGTGTTATGGCGCATGTCGTGCTCATTTTGAAACCAAGTGTCCTACGGTTGCGAGTCCACAGCGTACCTATTTTGCCGGCCCAACCATCCGTGTGCATTGACTACAAATGTTGGGAGGTAGTTGGACCACCGACACGCGGGCGTGGAGAGGACTCGTGCCTGTCCATTCGTTGTCCACGTGACAGCAAAGCTGGCCTAACTATGAGCCTGGAATGGGTCAAGCCGGACCGAAAGCAGACAAATTTTGAGGAAGGGGTTGCGCTTTGGGCCGGGTCATGTGTCTGTTTGGGCTCAAATGAACGCGGCCACACAGGATGGGATCCAGCGTTAGACGAAACATACAACTTTGATCAAGATAGACTACCTTTTTTGGCTGATGGAAGATGGATCAGTTCTTCAAGTGCATGCCACTCTCGTTCTCAATATCTAAACCTAGTCAGTTGTCAGGACTCATGGACGAGTATTTAACAAAGAAAAACTAGCACTTTTCGACCAACCTGGTCTGACAAGTACTCCCTCGTTCTAAAATAGATGACCCAACTTTATACTAACTTTAGTACAAAAAACTGACCGAAAACTTATCACTTTTTCAGCATTTCTTATTTTTTGCGAAAAAGAATATATCATGCATGTCGATCAGAAAAGTGCCCATTTTGTAGGCGTTTTAAAACCCGTCTCTTTCGTTTATGACAGGTGTGCATGGCTTCTTAATTATAATTGTTTTCTCTTTAATTTATTTTATTGTTTGTTTGCAATCGCATCACTCGCAGGACAAGAAGGCTAAAACTGAATGAAGAACAAATCTTACGTACTCATGTTGAGAGCCAAGCTGATTAATGCCCTTAATTACACGATCGACATTGGCAAAAGAAAGACAAAAATTGATTGATCTCAGAATTAGGGAATGAATGTTCCCCTAATACAAAAACAATGGCATATAAATAAAGAAAAGAAAAGGAAAAGCTTTGGGCGGCGTACGTGACACATATGGATCAGCACGTACGCATTATTATTACAACTGATCGAGGGAAAGAGGCCATGGCGACGGACGGACGGACGGATGGATCATTGCTCTAGACCCATCTCATCTCATCTCATCTCTGTCCGGTGGATCCTCAGTCGGAGGTGCTGGAGCTGCTGGGCTCCGGTGCATCCGCAGCGGAGGGCTCGGAGGCTGGCGAGTCGGCGGCGGGCGCGTCCGCGGGCGCGCTGGCGGAGGGCGCCGGCGCTTCGGCCTTCTTCTCGGCCTTGGCCTTCTTGCCCTTGGCTTCGGCGAATGGCGCCACCGCGACGGCGACCAGGAGGAGGGCGACGATGAAGACAGCGGCGCGGGCCATTGTTGGCTGGCTGGCTTTGTTGGTCCGGTGGGAGCTTGCTAGCTGCGGGCAGGCGCACTGCTTGGCGATGGATGGATGGATGGATGCTTGTTGGGTTGAGAGATGGAGATGGCGGTGGTGGTGTGGCTATGAGGGCCTCGCCGTGGTGTTTATATGCAACGGACGCCGGCTATTTTTGGGCGGATCGTCCCGTGGCGCGCGGTGGGTTAAGCTTAGGAGGGAAGCCGGAGGTGGCGGTGGCATGCATGCTCAGTGGGTGGCGCGGAGCGTGTGGCGGCCCAACCGATTTGACCACTATATTTTGCCACTCATTTGAGCTATTTTTTTTCTTTTATTTTCATATTGCCAAATACTCCCCCGTCCCAGTTTACAAGTCCTACGCGTATACCTAGGTTGCCAACTTGATCACCCTAATATAAACTATATAACACAAAAATTAAATCTTTTGAAAATAAAACATCTGAAGTTTATATTGGTATATTTTTTGTAATATATTACTTATATTTGGTTTGTTAAATTGACGATCTAGAGGTACGCGCACGCCTTGTAAACTGAGAGAGAGGTAGTACTACGGTATATATGTCGATCGGGTGCTTGGAGCATACCTATCTAGTTTATGGTCCACATTTTTGTTAGAAAATGGCATTCTGCCAACTATAAAGCAAATCAACAACACTCTTTACATTTGTTCTCGTTACATTTTCCATGCAGCCACCGTGAGCCTCCAGGGGCGCGGAGCTTGTTGGGGAAGAAGTAGCTGTTGGGAGACGGATGTGAAGGATGCAAAATGCCGCCGACACTACCCTCATGGTGGCCGACGGTGGTAGACGGTATTCAGATGCCTTCAACTCCTCCCTATGATCCATAGTTAGGATTAGGAGTGTAAGCCATGTGTTGTTATCTCTTTCTAACAACCCAACCCCTTCATATTTTTTGATGACTCTGACTTAATCGTGTACTAATCTTACACGCAAATGCGCATGATCAAGACAAGAGACTCAGGGGACGATATTACAACACAACTCTAGACACAAATTCAAACATAAAGCTTTATATTACAAGTCAGAGCCATGAAGGCTCGAATACACAAGTCAGCAGAAGCAACACCATCTGAGTACAGACATAAGATAAACAAATTTGCCTTAAGAAGGTTAGCAAAACAATGATAACTAGATAAAAAAAGGCGCAGGCCTTCAGCCTAGGGCCTCCTAACTACTCCTGGTCGCCGGTCTCCATGTAGTAGTAGGCTCTGTCGGTGTAGAAGTAGTCGTCAGTGGGATCAACTGGCTCCTGGGCTTCGTCATCTGATCGCAGCAATCGGGTAAAGGGGAAAAGGTAGCAAAGCAACCATGAGTACTCATCCAAAGTACTCGCAAGACTAACAACAACTCTATGCTAAGTATGCATCGGTATCAAAGGAATGGGGCTGTATCTTTGGACTCTAGCGCAGAAATGCCAGAATACAAGGGAATGCTTAGCCTATCGAAGACTAGCATCTTGCAGCGTCTTGCAACAACAGAAGAAAGTAGAGCGACATATATTACAGTAACAAGTATATTTTCGACAACACCCAGAGATCCTTCCTCGAATCCCTGTGAGAAAGCGATCTCGGAGCCATCGTATCCATTTAGTGTCACAAGTATCCAATTCTAGTTGTAATACAACTCCAAGCGTCCGTTACTGTGGACACGGCTATTCAAATAGATATACTTCCCTGCAAGGTGCACCAACTTACCCAAAACACTTGATTAAGTTTGGCCGGACACACTTTTTTGGGTCATGTCCGGCCTCGGCTGATCGACACGCCGTAGTCCTACCTAAGCTCAGCAGAGAGGTCAGCACGCCAGTATACATCCTAAGCACTTGACATGGCAATATGTTGAGCTAGGGGTGACCTAATGCAGTGCTAAGCGTTACAGACAGAGCGAGAAAATATCTGGAAATATTTTCCTGGCTTTAGGCAGTTATCGGGCAGACGAACCAGAGGGGAAGGTTCCAGGTTTGCAGTGTTAGATGCATGTGACATGTATGTGGATGACATAAACAGATTTGTCTTATTTTTCTGTCACTTTTCATATATGAATTATTTTCACCCGAGTTACAGATTATTTTATATGATTTTTCAAAGTTTTAAACAAGTTCTAGAATTTAATTTAATTACAAAATTAAATGTCAAAATGCTAGATACACCCAAAAGTGTACCCAAACAGGACACACAGGGGCTGACTGGTGGTCAGCTGCCCAATGAGCAGGCTGACTGGGTCAGCCTTATCCACTACAACACTGGAGGGACCCCACATGTCAATGACTCTGGCCATTTTCACTGTTAACTTTTAATCTCAGATTAATTAAGGGGGTAGGACCCACCTGTCAGTGTCACATTAGTTAACAGATTAAGTTTAAATTAACAAAACAATTAATTAGCATGTGGGGGCGCATGTCAGTGACTGGGGCTGCCCAGTCAGCACGTTGACCGGGTCAAACGGGGCCCTTGGGACCCACTGGCAGTGACCCAGGGTGGGCCCCAGGGCCGGCCACGTCGGTGGTGCCGCCGGAGCTGGCTCCGGTGATAAAATCCGCTGCGGACGTGGCCGGGGTCTCGCCGGAATCCACCTATGGGCCACCAAAAAGGGCGCAGCGGTCCCGTTCGAAGCGGAGATGAAGCCGCGTCGAATGGAGGCGGTGGCATAGCCGGAGGTGGTCCGTAGCGTCGCCGGCGGTGAGCGGGGCGATCGCCGGGGCACAAGGTGAACGAGCGTGCGTAGGAGCTCGAATTTGAGCGAGCTAACGTGCGGGAACGGTTCTATGGGCGACAACGGGGTGATTGGGTGCATGTGCTTGACCAGAGGGCCATCGGAGCACGGCTGGCGACAACCTCGAGTGGCGACTCGCTCGACCACGGCGAGGGAGCTCGCTAGCGGGCGCACACAAGCCATAGGAGAGAGGGAAAGGAAGGGGGCCTCACTAGGGGCCTGCAGGTGCGCTAAGTGGGCTCGGGGAAGGCTCGACGATGCCGGAATTGACAGCGAACGGTGTTGGGACCCAAGGTTGAAGACGACGGCGATCTGGCGATGCAGGGGCTCCGAGCTCGGGCTCGTGGCTACACACGATGTAGCGGACGCGGGCGGAGCTCGTGGACACAGAGGATGGGCGCGGGGACGGTGGTGGCCACAGCTATGCTGGAGCCATGGCGACGACGACGCTCGGGTGAGGGGGGGGGGTGCGAGGGAGAGGAATGAACCAGGAGGGAAGATCTAGGGGCCGCCCTGAGGAGCTACGATGGCCTCCTTGTCCCCTCCGATCGCCTGTAGCAGCGCGACCGACGAGGTGGCTCGGCGGGGATGGGAGCGGGCGCGCGTGCCCGGTCGGCCTCCTGTAGTAGGAGGTTGAAGGCGACCAAGGGAGGTGGGCTGGGCCGGCTGGGCCAGGCACTGTGCACTAAGGCCCAGTGCACAGTGGCCTTTCCATCGTTGTCGAACCTCGAGGTGCGTTTACGTGTCGGTCATCAACAATCGCAGTTTTTGACGATTCTGGCCTGTTTCTTGGACTATTACTCAGTTTTGGGGTCTCGGAGTGATTTCTACGGTTGACGAACCCCGGGGTGCGTTTATGTGTTGGTCATCAACACTCACAATTTTGGCCAATTCTGGTCTGATTCGAGCACTATTAGTCATCGTTTTGGGGTCCCAGAGCGATTTCCATGTTTGACAATCCCCTGGGTGCGTTTACATGTCCGTCGTCAACACTCATAGTTTGGCCAATTCTGACCCGTTTTCCGTGGACTATTACTTACCGTTTTGGGGTCCCGAAGCGATTTCCCTAGTTGTTGAACCCCAAGTTATGTTTACGCGTCGGTGATCAACACTCGCAGTTTTGGGGTCCCGGGGTGATTTCCATGATTAGCGAACCCCGGGGTGCGTTTACGTGTCGGTCATCAACACTCACATATTTGGACGATCCTGGGCCGTTTCATGGACGATTACTCACTGTTTTGGGGTCCCGAAGTAATTTCCACGATTAACAAACCCCTGGTTGCGTTTACATGTCAGTCATCAACACTCACAATTTTGGCCAATTCTGGTCCGTTTCGAGCACTATTACTCATCGTTTTGGGGTGCCAGAGTGATTTCCACGGTTGACGATCGCCGGGGTGCGTTTATGTGTCCTTCGTCAACACTCACAATTTGGCCAATTCTGACTCGTTTCATGGACTATTACTTACCATTTTGGGGTCTCGAAGCAATTTCCCTAGTTGTTAAACCCCAAGTTGCGCTTACGTGTCGGTCATCAACACTCACAGTTTTGGCCGATTCTGGACCGTTTCGTGGACTAGTACTCACTGTTTTGGGGTCCCGGGGTGATTTTCATGATTAACGAACCCGGGGATGCCTTTACATGTCAGTCATCAACACTCACAATTTTGGATGATTCTGGGCCGTTTCATGGACTGTTTTGGGGTCCTGGAGTGATTTCCACGATAAACGAACCCGGGGGTGCATTTACGTGTCCGTCGTCAACACTCGCAATTTTGACCGATTCTGGCCTGTTTCATGGACTATTACTCACCGTTTTGGGGTCTGAATGCGATTTCCATGGATGTTGAACCCCAAGGTGCACTTACGTGTCGGTCATCAACAATCGCAGTTTTGGCCGATTCTGTCCTGTTTCATGGACTATTACTTATTGTTTTGGGGTCGAGGAGTGATTTCCATGATTAACGAACCCTGGGGTGCGTTTACGTCTCGGTCATTAACACTCACGATTTTTGTCGATTCTGACCCGTTTCGTGGACAATTACTCACCGTTTTGGGGTCCCAAAGCGTTTCCATGGATGTTGAACTCCAAGGTGCCAGTCATCAACAATCGCAGTTTTGGCCGATTCTCGCCGTTTCTTGGACTATTAGTCATTGTTTTGGGGTCCCGGTGTGATTTCCACGAATGACGTACCCTGGGGTGCGTTTACCTGTCGTTCACCAGCAATCCTATTTATTTTCGATTCTGGGCTCTTTCATGGACTATTAGTCACCGTTTTGGTGTCCGAGAGCTATTTCCATGATTGACGATCCCCGGGGTGCATTTATGTGTCGCTCGTCAACACTCGCAATTTTGGCCGATTCTGGCCCGTTTCATGGACTACTACTCACCGTTTTGGGGTCTCAAAGTGATTTTCATGGATGTTGAACCCCAAGATGCGCTTACGTGTCAGTCATCAACAATCGCAGTTTTGGCCGATTCGGCCCTGTTTCATGGACTATTACTCATTGTTGTGGGGTCTAGGAGCGATTTCCACGATTGACGAACCCCGGGGTGCGTTTACGTGTCATTCACCAGCAATCCTAGTTTTGTTCGATTCTGGGCTCTTTCATGGAAAATTCCTCACCGTTTTGGGGGTCCCAGAGCTATTTCCACGATTGACGATCTCCAGGGTGCGTTTATGTGTGGGTCATCAACACTCGCAATTTTGGCCTGTTTTGTGGACTATTAGTCACTGTTTTGGGGCCCCGAAGTGATTTCCACGGTTGACGAACCCCGGGGTGCGTTTATTTGTCGGTCATCAACTCACAATTTTGGCCAATTCTGGTCCTTTTCGAGCACTATTACTCATCGTTTTGGGGTGCCAGAGCGATTTCCACGTTTGACGATCTCCGGGGTGCGTTTACGTGTCCTTCGTCAACATGCACAGTTTAGCCAATTCTGACCCGTTTCATGGACTATTATTCACCGCTTTGGGGTCCCGAAGCGATTGTCATAGTTGTTGAACCGCAAGGTGCGATTACGTGTCAGTCATCAACACTCACAGTTTTGGGGTCCCAAGGTGATTTTCATGATTAACAAAACCCGGGGTGCATTTACGTGTCGGTCATCAATACTCATAGTTTTGGACGATTCTGGGCCGTTTCGTGGACTATTACTCACTGTTTTGGGGTCCTGAGTGATTTCCACGATTAACGAACCCCGGGCTGTGCTTAAGTGTCCGCCATCAAAACTTGCAATTTTGGCCGATTCTGGCCCGTTTCGTGGAATATTAATCACCGTTTTGGGGTCCCAAAGCAATTTCCATGGACGTTGAACCCCAAGGTGTGCTTACGTGTCGGTCATCAACAATCGCAGTTTTGGCCGATTCTGCCCTATTTCATGGACTATTACTCATTGTTTTGGGGTCGAGGAGTGATTTCCATGATTAACGAACCCCGGGGTGCGTTTACATCTTGGTCATTAACACTCGCGGTTTTTGTCGATTCTGACCCGTTTCATGGACAATTACTCACCATTTTGGGGTCCCAAAGCGATTTCCATGGTTGTTCAACCCCAAGGTGTGCTTACGTGTCGGTCATCAACAATCGTAGTTTTGGACGATTCTGGTTGTTTCTTGGACTATTACTTATTGTTTTGGGTTCCCGGTGCGATTTCCACGGTTGACGTACCCCGGGGTGCGTTTACCTATCGTTCACCAGCAAATCCTAGTTATTTTCGTTTCTAGGCTCTTTCATGGACAATTACTCACCATTCTGGGCCCAGAGCTATTTCCATGACTGACGATCCTCGGGGTGCGTTTATGTGTCGATCGTCAACACTCGCAATTTTGTCCGATTCTGGCCCGTTTCATGGACTATTACTCACTGTTTTGGGGCCCCAAAGTGATTTCCATGGTTGTCGAACCCCAAGGTGCGCTTACGTGTCGATCATCAACAATCGCAGTTTAGGCCGATTCTGGCTCGTTTCTTGGACTATTACTCAGTTTTGGGTCCCGGAGTGATTCTACGATTGACGAACCCCGACGTGCGTTTACATGTCGGTCATCAACATTCACAATTTTGGCCGATTCTGGTCCATTTCATGCAATATTACTCACCGTTTTGGGGTCCCAGAGCAATTTCCACGTTTGACGATCCTAGGGGTGCGTTTATGTGTCCGTCCTCAACACTCAAAATTTTGGCCAATTCTGACCCGTTTCGTGGACTATTACTCACCGTTGTGGGGTCCTGAAGCGATTTCCATAGTTGTTGAACCCCAAGATGCGCTTATATGTTGGTCATCAACACTCGCAGTTTTGGCCGATTCTAGCCCGTTTCGTGGACTATTACTCGCTGTTTTGGGGTCCCGGATTGATTTCCATGATTAATGAACCCCGGGATGTGTTTACGTGTCGGTCATCAACGCTCACAGTTTTGGCCGATTCTGGCCCGTTTCAGTGACTATTACTCACTCTTTTGGGGTCCCGGAGTGATTTCCACGATTAACAAAGCCCGGGGTGCGTTTACATGCCTGTCATCAACACTCACAATTTTGGCCAATTTTCGTTCGTTTCGAGCACTATTACTCATTGTTTTGGGGTGCTAGAGCGATTTCCACCATTGACGACCCTCGGGGTGCGTTTACATGTTCGTCATCAACACTCACAGTTTTGGCCAATTCTGACCCGTTTCGTGGACTATTACTTACCGTTTTGGGGTCCCGAAACGATTTTCATAGTTTTGAACCCCAAGTTGCACTTACGTGTCGGTCATCAACCCTCAAGTTTTGGCCGATTCTTGCCCATTTCATGGACCATTACTTACTATTTTGGGGCCCCGGAGTGATTTCCACGATTAACGAACCCCAGGGTTCTTTACATGTCGGTCATCAACACTCACAGTACTGGCCAATTATGGGCCATCTCATGGACTATTACTCACTATTTTGGGGTCCCAGGGTGATTTTCACGATTAACGAACGCCGGGGTGCGTTTACATGTCGGCCATCAACACTCACAATTTTGCCCGATTTTGTGCTCTTTCGTGGACTATTCCTCACCGTTTCGGTGGTCCCAGAGCTATTTCCATGATTGACGATCTCCAGGGTGCGTTTATGTGTCGGTCGTCAACACTCACAATTTTGCCCGATTCTGGCCCGTTTCGTGGACTATTACTAACCGTTTTGGGGTCTCGAAGCGATTTCCATAGTTATTGAACCCCAAGGTGCGCTTATGTGTCGGTCATCAACACTCGCAATTTTTTTCCGATTCTGGCCCGTTTCATGGACTATTACTCATTATTTTGGGGTCCTGGTGATTTCCCCGACTGACGATCCCTGGGGTGCGTTTATGTGTGAGTCATCAACAATCACAGTTTTGGCCGATTCTACCCTGTTTCGTGGACTATTACTCAACGTTTTGGGGTCCCGAAGCTATTTCCATAGTTGTTGAACCGCAAGGTGCGCTTACGTGTCGGTCATCAACACTCATAGTTTTGGTCGATTCTGGCCCGTTTCGTGGACTATTACTCACTGTTATGGGGTCCCGGGGTGATTTCCACGATTAACGAACCCCGGGGTGCCTTTACATGTCGGTCATTAACACTCACAGTTTTGGACGATACTGGGCCATTTCATGGACTATTACTCATTGTTTTGGGGTCCCGAAGTGATTTCCACGGTTGACAAACCCCGGGGTGCGTTTACATGTCGGTCATCAACACTCACAATTTTGGCCAATTCTGGTCCTTTTCAAGTAGTATTACTCATTGTTTTGGGGTGCCAGAGCGATTTCCATGTTTGACGATCCCCGGGGTGCGTTTACGTGTCCTTCGTCAACATGCATAGTTTGGCCAATTCCGACCCATTTCATGGACTATTACTCACCGTTTTGGGGTCCCGAAGCGATTTCCATAGTTGTTGAACCGCAAGGTTTGCTTACGTGTCGGTCATCAACACTCACAGTTTTGGCCGATTCTGGCCCGTTTCATGGACTATTACACACTACTTTGGGGTCCCGTGGTGTTTCCATGATTAACGAACCCCGGGGAACCTTTTACGTGTAGCTCATCAACACTCATAGTTTTGGAGGATTCTGGATCGTTTCATGGACTATTACTCACTGTTTTGGGGTCTTGGAGTGCTTTCCACGATTAACGAACCCCGGGGTGCGTTTACGTGTTCATCGTTAACACTCACAATTTTGGCCGATTCTGGCCTGTTTCGTGGACTATTACTCACCGTTTTGGGGTCCCAAAGTGATTTCCATGGATGTTGAATCCCAAGATGCGCTTACGTGTCGGTCATCAACAATCGCAGTTTTGGCCGATTCTGCCCTATTTCATGGACTATTACTCATTGTTTTGGGGTCGAGGAGTGATTTCCATGGTTAACGAACCCCGGGGTGCGTTTCGTCTTGGTCATTAACACTCGCGGTTTTTGTCGATTCTGACCCGTTTCGTGGACAATTACTCACCGTTTTGGGGTTCCAAAGCGATTTCCATGGTTGTTGAATCCCATGGTGTCGGTCATCAACAATCGCAATTTTGGCTGATTCTGGCCGTTTCTTGGACTATTAGTCATTGTTTTGGGGTCCCGGTGTGATTTCCGCGGTTGACGTACCCCGTGGTGCGTTTACCTGTCGTTCGCCAGCAATCCTAGTTATTTTCGATTCTGGGCTTTTTCATGGACTATTACTCACCATTTTGGGGGCCCCAGAGCTATTTCCATGACTGACGATGCTCGGGGTGCGTTTATGTGTCGATCGTCAACAGTCGCAATTTTGTCCGATTCTGGTCCGTTTCATGGACTATTACTCACTGTTTTGGGGCCCCAAAGTGATTTCCATGTTTGTCGAACCCCAAGGTGCGCTTACATGTCGGTCATCAATAATCACAGTTTAGGCCGATTCTGGCCCGTTTTTTGGACTATTACTCAGTTTTGGGTCCCGGAGTGATCCTACGATTGACAAACCCCGAGGTGCGTTTACGTGTCGGTCATCAACATTCACAATTTCGGCCGATTCTGGTCCATTTCATGCACTATTACTCACCTTTTTGGGGTCCCAGAGCGATTTCCACGTTTGACGATCCTAGGGGTGCGTTTACGTGTCCGTCCTCAACACTCAAAGTTTTGGCCAATTCTGACCCGTTTCGTGGACTATTACTCACCGTTGTGGGGTCCTGAAGCGATTTCCATAGTTGTTGAACCCCAAGGTGCGCTTACATGTTGGTCATCAACACTCGCAGTTTTGGCCAATTCTGGCCCGTTTCATGGACTATTACTCGCTGTTTTGGGGTCCCGGATTGATTTCCATGATTAATGAACCCCGGGATGCGTTTACGTGTCGATCATCAACACTCACAGTTTTGGCTGATTCTGGCCCGTTTCAGTGACTATTACTCACTCTTTTCGGGTCCCGGAGTGATTTCCACGATTAACAAACCCCGGGCTGCGTTTACGTGCCTATCATCAACACTCACAATTTTGGCCGATTTTCGTCCGTTTCGAGCACTATTACTCATTGTTTTGGGGTACCAGAGCGATTTCCACCATTGACGACCCTCTGGGTGCGTTTACGTGTTCGTCATCAACACTCACAGTTTTGGCCAATTCTGACCCGTTTCGTGGACTATTACTTACCGTTTTGGGGTCCCGAAACGATTTTCATAGTTTTTGAACCCCAAGTTGCGCTTACGTGTTGGTCAACAACCCTCAAAGTTTTGGCCGATTCTTGCCCATTTCGTGAACTATTACTTACTATTTTTGGGTCCCGGAGTGATTTCCACGATTAACGAACCCCAGGGTTCTTTACATGTCGGTCATCAACACTCACAGTTCTGGCCGATTTTGGGCCATCTCGTGGACTATTACTCACTGTTTTGGGGTCCCAGGGTGATTTTCACGATTAACGAACGCCAGGGTGCGTTTACATGTCGGCCATCAACACTCACAATTTTGCCCGATTCTGGGCTCTTTCATGGACTATTCGTCACCGTTTTGGGGGTCCCAGAGCTATTTCCATGATTGACGATCTCTAGGGTGCGTTTATGTATCGGTCGTCAACACTCGCAATTTTGCCCGATTCTGGCCCGTTTCGTGGAATATTACTCACCGTTTTGGGGTCCCAAAGCAATTTCCATGGACGTTGAACCCCAAGGTGTGCTTACGTGTCGGTATCAACAATCGTAGTTTTGGCCGATTCTGCCCTATTTCATGGACTATTACTCATTGTTTTGGGGTCGAGGAGTGATTTCCAAGATTAACGAACCCTGGGGTGCGTTTACGTCTCGGTCATTAACACTCGCGGTTTTTGCCGATTCTGACCCGTTTCATGGACAATTACTCACCATTTTGGGGTCCCAAAGCGATTTCCATGGTTGTTGAACCCCAAGGTGCGCTTACGTGCCGGTCATCAACAATCGTAGTTTTGGACGATTCTGGCCGTTTCTTGGACTATTACTCATTGTTTTGGGGTCCCTGTGTGATTTCCACGGTTGACGTACCCCGGGGTGCGTTTACCTATCGTTCACCAGCAAATCCTAGTTATTTTCGTTTCTAGGTGTTGACATCGGATTTTGGCAAGGTGCAAAAGGCAAGTAAGATGGCCTCAAGTGAAAGAGTTTTCAGCATGCAAAGTTTCAGGTCGCTGAGTGGAATAACTTTGATGTTTAATTTATCGCTATTCGACCTCATCTCGGTGGCCGAAGTTATACTCCGAGTGACAGAATTGAACATTCCGAGTGGTTTTCGGCCGATCATGCCTTCAAGACAACCTCGGATGAAGGAGTATTCTGAAGGAATTGTCTTCGTCTCGTCGAAGCAATCGATTTTCATATATAAATCTTCTCAATCCGAGTTCATATGCAAAAGTTATAGTCAATACGGTCTGGACAGGCCAGAGACCTAAATATTACGCTTGACACCAGACACATGTTGATGAGTGTCTGATGCAATGCGTGAGCAATTCGGCCTTCAAGATGGCCTTGAATTGAAAAACCTTCAACATAGAAAAGTTTCGTCTCGTCGAGCCGATCGATTTTCATATATAATTCGTCTCAATCCGTGGTCGTATGAGGCCTGGAGAGACAAATCAAGATCAGGTTATGTTTTCAGTCGGAAAATCCGAGTGAAAAGTTTACCATCCGAGTGAAAGTTTACGGTCGAGTGAAAGTTTACCGTTCGAGTGAAAGTTTGCTGACTGGATGAGCTTATTATTATCCAAGTGGAAATATAGTCATCCGAGTGGAAATATGGTCATCCGAGTGAAATTGTCCTCCAGGTGAAGATATTCCGAGTGAAAACCTATCGATCGAGTAAAAGGTCGAGTGAAAACCTACCGATCGAGTAAAAGGTCGAGTGAAAACCTACCGATCGAGTAAAAGGTCGAAAGCCTACCGATCGAGTAAAAGCTCGAGTGAAAACCTACCGATCGAGTAAAAAGTCGAGTGAAAACCTACCGATCGAGTAAAAGGTCGAGTGAAAACTGATCGATCAAGTAAAAAATTGTCTTCCGACTGAAACTGTGGTCATCATCCGAGTGAAAGATTGTCTTCCGAGTGAAAATATAGTCATCCGAGTGAAAAGATCCAGTCGAGTGGAAGACTCTAATATCCGAGTGGATGAGCTCAAATCCGAGTGAAACTGAACATGTGCCCAAAAGTTTATCAAGATGATCTCGGATGGAAAAGTGTTCAATACAGAAGTTGTGCGTATCATCAAGACGATAAACTTTGGTTTTGGAGTCATCGTCGTCAGAGATAGTATATGGCCTGCAAATTCACTACAAGACTCGGATAATTCAGTCTACCGCAAGACCGAGTCCGACTGGAAGGTAAGACGACCTCGAAAAGTGTTCAAGATGGCCTTATTTGAAAAAGTGATCAACATGAGAGTTGTTCGTATCATCGAGGCGCACAAGTTTGGTATTTGGGCCATCTTGATCGGAGGTCATATGGAGGCTCGGCGGCCTGCACAAGGAGGAAGACAGAAGTTGGGCCAGATTCAGACTGAATCCGAGTTGGAATAGAACTAGGACTCTAGGACGCGAATTGATGTAATTTTTCTTGTAAGGAAAGCCTAGATAAATCCTTTACTTGTACGGGAAGTCTAACCACCTCTTATATATGTTGGGGGTGACGGCCGATTGAACAACACACAATCGAACAAATCAATATACTACTTTTTCCTGTCTACTTTTTATCTCTCCACCGTTTTTCTCTCTCGTTCTTCGCTGTTCTTCGTGTTTGAGAGCTGCGAATCCCGAGGCTCTAGTGGCGAGCGAATCGACCTAGGGCAGCCCATAGCCGCCGCAATCCCTGACGGGGTCCCTCCCGGGTGCGCGGGGTTTCGGGTCTGCAAAAGCACCCGCCGACTGTCTTGCGTATCGCGCTGTTGGTCGGGTCTCCTTCGACGTGAGCTGCGGTGCATCACCCCCGGCGTCGAGGGTACACGTGACGTGTTCGTGTGTCAACACACTTTTTGGCGACTCCGCTGGGGAACGAAGATCGATCATCATCATCCACCATGTCTGATCTTCCCAAGCCATCTGAGGTAGACGCCGATAACATCATTAAGCCCAGTCTTGATGAGATATCGGCCGATCATCGCCAAGTTTATGAGGAGTACAAGAAGGCGCGCGAGGAGAAGGACTTGCAGGAGTTCCTTGCAAAGTTCAAGAAGGATCGCCAAGGCAACATCACTCCAATTGAAGAAATCAAGTTCCCTCCTTTGCAAGCCAAGCAGGTTAAACCCTCTGTAAGTACTGCCTTTTCTCCTGAGCAGTGGGCTGAGATTGAAAGTCGTATTGCTGATGGTAACAATCTAGTCTATCAAACTTTCATAGAAAATACTAATGCTCAGAAGAATACATCTCAATAGACTAGTGGTAATGATGGTGTAGCTGCTAGTGTGCAAAACCCTAATCTGGCTTTACCTATCTCATCGGCGCCTCCCATGCCGATGACTTATTATCCTACCCAAACAAATCAGATTGTGGCTGCACCCATTAATCCTATTATGAGCATGCCAGGTTCGGTGGTGACGCCGAACCAAACCCTACCTACAGCTACAACCACTCGACCACTACCAAATTATGGGTTGACATACCTGCCACAATTCCTACCTACAGCTGGTAACCCTACTCCTCCTATGCCACTGACACTAGCTTCATCGTCTACTATGGATGATGGTTTAGCTAATCTTAGAGAGGAGATGGCTAAGATGCTTCGAGAGAATTTTGGAGTTGAGTTACCTCGGAATCGGATTTACGAAAAGCCGTACCCCGAGTACTTTGATGCCATCCAATGCCCTCCAGGATATAAAATTCCAGATTTTGTTAAGTTTAATGGAGAAGGCACAAAAACCACATGGGAGCATGTTAGTCAATACTTAGCACAATTGGGTGAGGCAGGCTCACTGAATGAGTTGAAAGTGCGTTTATTTCCTTTGTCTTTGACTGGTACCGTATTTTCATGGTTTTCTTCTTTACCACATGGTTCCATTCGAGTTTGGTCGCAGCTAGAGCAGAAATTTCATGATCACTTTTATAGCGGCGACAATGAACTCAAGTTGTCACATCTAACATCGGTTAAGCAGAAGCATGATGAATCGGTCTCCAATTACGTCAAGAGATTCAGAGAAACGAAAAACCGGTGTTTTAGTTTGGTGATAACCGAGAGAGACTTGGCAGACCTAGTGTTGAGTGGTTTGAGAACTCCCATTAGAGAAAAGCTAGAAGGCTATGAGTTCTTAAATATCAACCAAGTCTTACAAAGGGCTTTGGCTCAGGAAAGCCGAAGCAAAGACCTCAAAGAAGTGCATAGATACAAAGCCGATCGTCCAAAGATAAATATGGTGGAATATGACAGTGATCACTCGGACGATGAGGGTGATGTTTTTGCTACTGAATTTGTTTGGCCATCTAAGGCCAAACCCTTTACTTGCAATGATCTGAAACCGATTCATAAGAATCGTGATGAAGAGATGAAGTTTACTTTTAACATTGCTAAGTGTGATAGAATATTTGATGCTTTGCTGCAGGCTAAGATTATTAGAATATCTCATACTTTACCGCCGTTTGAAGAGCTAAAACGGCGTGCTTATTGCAAGTATCATAACTCTTTTTCTCATGCTACTAACGATTGCAATGTTTTTCGACGACAGATACAATCGGCCATTAATGACGGACGATTGAACTTTTCTGAGATGCAAGTTGATAAACAACCTTTTCCCATGAATACCATGGATTTGGAGGGGAAGAAGCTACTCATTCGGCCGGAGGTGGCCGAATCTGCTAATAAAGCTAATGTCATTGTTGGTGAGCTCAGGAAAGACAAGGAGGATAACAGGGTCTTGGGGAGACAGGTTGTGCTTGATAAGCAACCCGATGGCAAGGAAGTGATCAAAATCACCGTCAAGAATCCTACACTCGGGGGGCAACCGCAAGTGCAAGAAAATACCCGTGTTAAATTTGTCAAGCCCAAGAGTCCATAAGTTGGCAAGTGGAAGAAGAATGAAGTTAAAATGCAGCGCAAGCGGATCAAGCCAACTTTTGATATGTTGCTGTCCAAATATGCTAACCAGTCGGCCGGTTCTAGTTTCAATCGACCGACTCATCTGAAACGATCAAGGTCACCATCAGTTGATATGTTCAGTCGGTATACAAAACCAAGTGGACCAAGGGCGCAGTTTTCAGAAGAGCAGAAGCAACCTGTATGGGATCGACTTGATTACTCATATAATGGCCGGCTCAACATCGGTGACTATCAGTCGGCTGGTAAAAATATGCGAACGGATGGAAATTATCAGAGTGTAAGAATACACCCAAGTGGAAGCTATCCGAGTGAAAAAATGTGGATGGGTAGATTCCATCCGACTGAGTTCCATCCGAGTGGATACCATCCGAGTGACATCAATCCGAGTGGATTCCATCCAAGTAAAAAGGTGCGCCCGAGTGGAAATTTCATGCATCTGGAAAGTCGGAAAGAATGGCGTGTTAAGTCACCGAGTGTTGCAACAGTTGAGTCGGGAAAAGGCAAGGAGAAAATGGATGTCGACTCACTTATCTTGGGCACCGAAACATTTGCCATACAGCAGCCTATTGTGCATAGCAATCCGACTGAGCCGATACTTTCTATCGAGCCAAAGCACTCGGCTAATGACCATGAAGCAAGCACCAGCCGAGTAAAAACGAGAGATCCTAAATACACTCAGCCAAAGTGGTGTCCTCCAGGGCTAACAAAGACACAGAAGAGGAAACTACAGAGGTTAAGGAGTCAAGAGATGGCAGAACAAGAGGCCGAGAAGCAAAGAGATGAGTTGTTCAATGACACTCGGCCCATGGTTCCAGCAAAACAAGTGTGGAGGCCAAAACAAATACAAGATACATCAGCTTCTACATCTATCACAGAAGTGCCTACACCATCCAAAGAGGACGATGCGACAGCTATTACATCGTCTGCAACACTTCTTACTTCTCCTTCACTCGACCAGATTTCAGAATCGGTCGATCCGCTTGAAGAAGAGGCTGATATGGTGGACTATGAATCTACACCGGTTCATGAAGGTATGGATATCAATATGGTGTATTACTTACCTGCTGAGTTTCGTGCTGTAGATGAGGAAGGGGAAGTTGCTCAGCTGGATTTTGGTCCTAAAAATGCAATATTCGAGAAGCCAAAAGAACCAGTAAAGCATCTGAAACCATTATATCTCAGAGGTCATATCAATGGGTCGCCGCTCACTCAGATGCTTGTTGATGGTGGTGCTGTGGTAAATCTTATGCCCTATTCGGTCTTCAAGAAATTGGGTTTGCCTGATGAAGAATTGATCAAGACCAATATGGTGCTCAACGGGTTTGAAGGCAAAGAGAAAACTGAAGCCAAAGGTGTAATGTATGTGGAGCTTACAGTCGGAAGCAAAACTTTGGCTACTGCATTCTTTGTCGCTGAGGTGCAAGGAAACTACAATGTTATACTAGGCCGTGATTGGGTTCATGCAAACCAGTGCGTGCCATCCACTATGCACCAGTTTTTGATTCAGTGGGTTGATGATGAAGTGGAAGTCATTCATGCGGATAACTCGGTCTGTGTTGCTTTGGCCGATGCATCGGTGGATTGGCAACATCCCAATGCTACTTGCTTGACGGGACGTGACTTATCAGAGTTTGATTTTCTCAGCGCGACCAAGAATGGTTTTGTGCCCGTGTCTTTAAAGCCGACTGAATGCAATCGGCTCCAAGGTATGATATGTTTAAATGGATCCTAGTTCCGAGTGGTTACAAAAACGTCTTGCAAAATATCGGTCCAGCGAGAACGATATGTATGAGTCTATTGAGGAGTTGGATGACATGGATAAACTTGGACAAGGTTTTACATCGGCCGATCCGTTAGAAGAGGTAGATATCGGAGACGGATCAGTCAGTCAACCGACATTTATAAACAAAATTTTGAAAGCTGATTGTAAAGCTAAATTAATCGAGCTATTGAAAGAATATGTTTGTTGCTTTGCATGGGAATATCATGAGATGCCAGGGTTGAGCCGAGAGCTAGTGGAGCATCGGTTGCCTATAAAGGCCGGTTTTAGACCTTATAAACAGTCGGCCAGAAAGTTTAATCCGAAAACATATGACCGGATCAAGGAAGAGATCGGTCGACTGCTTGAAGCTAAATTCATTCGACCTTGCAGGTATGCCGAGTGGATTTCTAACATTGTCCCAGTGGAGAAGAAGGGATCCGGCAAGTTGAGGGTGTGCATTGACTTCAGAGATGTGAATAGGGCTACACCCAAAGATGAGTATCCCATGCCAATAGCCGATATGCTTATTAATGATGCTTCTGGACATAAGGTTATCAGCTTTCTAGATGGTAATGCCGGATACAATCAAATTTTTATGGCCGAAGAGGACATGTACAAAACAGCTTTCCGATGTCCTGGTTTCCTTGGTTTATTCGAGTGGACAGTGATGACATTCGGATTGAAAAATGCTGGGGCCACATATCAAAGGGCTATGAATTTGATTTTTCATGATTTACTCGGTGTCATACTTGAAGTTTATATTGATGATATTGTTGTCAAATCGGATGCTTTTGAATCCCACTTGGCCGATTTGCGTTTAGCTTTTGAAAGGATGAAAAAGTATGGACTGAAGATGAATCCTTTGAAGTGTGCATTCGGCGTGTCAGCTGGCAAATTTTTGGGTTTCATTATTCATGAAGATGGCATCGAAATCGATCCCAAAAAGATAGAGGCCATACAGAAAGTGGAGGCTCCGACATGCAAGAAAGATATGCAAAAGTTCCTTGGCAAAGTCAATTATTTGAGAAGGTTCATAGCTAATCTGTCAGGGAAAGTTGATGCATTTACTCCTATCCTTCGGTTAAAGAATGATGTTGATTTCACTTGGGGGGCAAAACAGCAAGAAGCCTTTGATATGATCAAGAATTATTTGTGCACTCCTCCGGTGATGAAAGCACCCAAGCATAGAGAGCCTTTCAAACTTTATATCGCAGCAGAGGAAGGTGTTATTGGTGCTGTTTTGACTCAAGATACCGAAGGAAAAGAGCATGCCATTACATATTTGAGCAGACGTTTATTGGACGCCGAGACAAGGTATACATTTATTGAAAAACTATGTCTATGCTTATATTACGCCTGCACACAATTGAGACATTACCTAGTGCCGAGTGCTTGTGTAGTAGCTTGTCAAACCGATGTCATTAAGTACATGTTGCATAGGCCAATTCTTAGTGGTAGAATTGGCAAGTGGGCTTATACTTTGATTGAGTATGATTTGGCTTATGAATCTCTAAAATCCATGAAAGGCCAAATTGTTGCTAATTTCATTGTTGAACATCGGATTAATGACAAGCATGATGTTGATATGAACCTTGTTTCATTAGTGCCATGGAGATTGTATTTTGATGGTTCAGTTTGTAGCAATGGCCAGGGTGTTGGTATTGTTTATATATCTCCTCATGGTGCTGTTTTTGAAGCCTCATGCCGCTTAGAATATTTTTGCACAAACAATCAAGCCGAATATGAAGCATTGTTATTCGGTCTAGAGATGTTACTTGCTATAGGTGTTACACATATTGAGGCTTACGGTGATTCGTTACTAGTAGTGCAGCAAATATCTAGAGTCTTTCAGTGTTTTGACGAATCACTTAATGTTTATCTTGATAAATGTCTAGATATAATTTCTACTTTGGATTGTTTTAGCATTGCACATATATCTAGACATGACAACTGGAAAGAAAATGAGTTGGCACAGCAAGCATCTGGATATCATGTTGATCATGGCATGTTTCATATCTCTCAAAGACCGATGTCTTGTCTTGCCAATATGGGAGAGGCCGAACCCGAACCCACTGATTCGGCCATTAACAAAAAATCTAGTGCAGGTGATAATTCCGACTGGAGAAAGCCTATTGTTGATTACTTGTGCAATCCGAGTGAAAGGGTGGACAGGGCTGTTCGGCGTATGGCTTTCAAGTATACAATGAGAGATGATGGTCTTTATCGCCGAACAGTCGATGATGTTCTTCTAAAGTGTTTAGATGAGGACCAGGCAAGAGTTGCTATGGGAGAAGTGCATGAAGGTATTTGTGGCACTCATCAGTCGGCTCCCAAAATGAAATGGTTATTGCGACGTGCTGGGTTTTATTGGCCGACTATGATTAATGATTGCTTCAGATATTATAAAGGGTGTGAAGCTTGTCAAAAGTTTGGTGATATTCAATTGGCTCCTGCTGCTATGTTACATCCTATTATCAAACCGTGGCCTTTCAGAGGTTGGGGTTTAGATTTCATTGGAAGAATCCACCCGTCTTCCTCAAAAGGGCATCGGTTCGTATTGGTGGCAACTGATTATTTCACTAAATGGTCTGAAGCAGTACCTTTCAAGAACATGACACATACGGAGGTAATTAAATTCATAACCGAGCACATTATTCATAGATTCGGTATTCCTCAAACGTTAACTACAGATCAAGGTTCATCTTTTATGTCACACCAAGTCAGAGAGTTTGCCGAATCTTATAATATAAAGTTGCTCAATTCCTCTCCATATTATGCCCAAGCTAATGGACAAGCTGAGTCTAGCAATAAAATTCTAATCAAGCTCATCAAGAAGAAGATTAAGGACAATCCGAGGAGATGGCATGAGTTGTTGTCTGAAGCTTTATGGGCACACAGAATTTCAAGGCATGGTGCTACGAAGGTGACTCCATATGAGCTAGTATATGGTCAGGAGGCTGTTTTACCAGTGGAGGTAAATTTGAATGCTTTGAGAATAGCCAAACAAAATGATTTATCGGCAGTAGACTTTTATAAATTAATGATGGACAATATTGATGAGGTTGCCGATAAACGTTTGGTTTCTTTGGAGTCCATAGAGAGAGATAAGTTGAGGGTAGCAAGAGCCTACAATAAGAAAGTTAAGTTGAAACATTTTCAAGTTGGTGAACTCGTTTGGAAAGTGATTCTGCCGATTGGTTCAAGAGATAGAAAATTCGGGAAGTGGTCTCCAAGTTGGGAGGGTCCTTTTCGGATTATAAGGGTTGTTCCTGGAAATTCATATTTGGTAGAATCAATACAAGGGGCAGTGTTACCTCGAGCTCTCAACGGAAAATATTTGAAGAAGTACCACCCGAGTGTGTGGCAGGAAGCCTGAGTAGGCAATGGCCGATATACGATTATCGCCCTTAGCACGAACATGGCCGATACATAATTATTGCCCCGAGGAAAATAATTGGCCGATGGAGTGTTGACATCGTCCTTAGAACAAACACCGTGCATATTATTTTTCGGCATGCAAGCTTTGCCGAAAAACAGGGGGGCATGTGTTGACATCGGATTTTGGCAAGGTGCAAAAGGCAAGTAAGATGGCCTCAAGTGAAAGAGTTTTCAACATGCAAAGTTTCAGGTCGCTGAGTGGAATAACTTTGATGTTTAATTTATCGCTATTCGACCTCATCTCGGTGGCCGAAGTTATACTCCGAGTGACAGAATTGAACATTCCGAGTGGTTTTCGGCCGATCATGCCTTCATGACAACCTCGGATGAAGGAGTATTCTGAAGGAATTGTCTTTGTCTCGTCGAAGCAATCGATTTTCATATATAAATCATCTCAATCCGAGTTCATATGCAAAAGTTATAGTCAATACGGTCTGGACAGGCCAGAGACCTAAATATTACGCTTGACACCAGACACATGTTGATGAGTGTCTGATGCAATGCGTGAGCAATTCGGCCTTCAAGATGGCCTTGAATTGAAAAACCTTCAACATAGAAAAGTTTTGTCTCGTCGAACCGATCGATTTTCATATATAATTCGTCTCAATCCGTGGTCGTATGAGGCCTGGAGAGACAAATCAAGATCAGGTTATGTTTTCAGTCGGAAAATCCGAGTGAAAAGTTTACCATCCGATTGAAAGTTTACGGTCGAGTGAAAGTTTACCGTTCGAGTGAAAGTTTGCTGACTGGATGAGCTTATTATTATCCAAGTGGAAATATAGTCATCCGAGTGGAAATATGGTCATCCGAGTGAAATTGTCCTCCAGGTGAAGATATTCCGAGTGAAAACCTATCGATCGAGTAAAAGGTCGAGTGAAAACCTACCGATCGAGTAAAAGGTCGAGTGAAAACCTACCGATCGAGTAAAAGGTCGAAAGCCTACCGATCGAGTAAAAGCTCGAGTGAAAACCTACCGATCGAGTAAAAAGTCGAGTGAAAACCTACCAATCGAGTAAAAGGTCGATCGAGTAAAAGGTCGAGTGAAAACTGATCGATCAAGTAAAAAATTGTCTTCCGACTGAAAATGTGGTCATCATCCGAGTGAAAGATTGTCTTCCGAGTGAAAATATAGTCATCCGAGTGAAAAGATCCAGTCGAGTGGAAGACTCTAATATCCGAGTGGATGAGCTCAAATCCGAGTGAAACTGAACATGTGCCCAAAAGTTTATCAAGATGATCTCGGATGGAAAAGTGTTCAATACAGAAGTTGTGCGTATCATCAAGACGATAAACTTTGGTTTTGGAGTCATCGTCGTCAGAGATAGTATATGGCCTGCAAATTCACTACAAGACTCGGATAATTCAGTCTACCGCAAGACCGAGTCCGACTGGAAGGTAAGACGACCTCGAAAAGTGTTCAAGATGGCCTTATTTGAAAAAGTGATCAACATGAGAGTTGTTCGTATCATCGAGGCGCACAAGTTTGGTATTTGGGCCATCTTGATCGGAGGTCATATGGAGGCTCGGCGGCCTGCACAAGGAGGAAGACAGAAGTTGGGCCAGATTCAGACTGAATCCGAGTTGGAATAGAACTAGGACTCTAGGACGCGAATTGATGTAATGTTTCTTGTAAGGAAAGCCTAGATAAATCCTTTACTTGTACGGGAAGTCCAGCCGCCTCTTATATATGTTGGGGGTGACGGCCGATTGAACAACACACAATCGAACAAATCAATATACTACTTTTTCCTGTCTACTTTTTATCTCTCCACCGTTTTTCTCTCTCGTTCTTCGCTGTTCTTCGTGTTTGAGAGCTGCGAATCCCGAGGCTCTAGGGGCGAGCGAATCGACCTAGGGCAGCCCATAGCCGCCACAATCCCTGACGGGGTCCCTCCCGGGTGCGCGGGGTTTCGGGTCTGCAAAAGCACCCGCCGACTGTCTTGCGTATCGCGCTGTTGGTCGGGTCTCCTTCGACGTGAGCTGCGGTGCATCACCCCCGGCGTCGAGGGTACACGTGACGTGTTCGTGTGTCAACACTAGGCTCTTTCATGGACAATTACTCACCATTCTGGGGCCCAGAGCTATTTCCATGACTGACGATCCTCGGGGTGCATTTATGTGTCGGTCATCAACACTCGCAATTTTGTCCGATTCTGGCCCGTTTCATGGACTATTACTCACTGTTTTGGGGCCCCAAAGTGATTTCCATGGTTGTCGAACCGCAAGTTGCGCTTACGTGTCGGTCATCAACAATCGCAGTTTAGGCCGATTCTGACTCGTTTCTTGGACTATTACTCAGTTTTGGGCCCCGGAGTGATTCTATGATTGACAAACCCCGACGTGCGTTTACGTGTCGGTCATCAACATTCACAATTTCGGCCGATTCTGGTCCATTTCATGCACTATTACTCTCCGTGTTGGGGTCCTATAGCAATTTCCACGTTTGACGATCCTAGGGGTGCGTTTACGTGTCCGTCCTCAACACTCAAAATTTTGGCCAATTATGACTTCTTTCATGGACTATTACTCACCATTGTGGGGTCCTGAAGCGATTTCCATAGTTGTTGAACCCCAAGGTGCGCTTACATGTTGGTCATCAACACTCGCAGTTTTGGCTGATTCTTCCCGTTTCGTGGACTATTACTCGCTGTTCTGGGGTCCCGGATTGATTTCCATGATTAATGAACCCCGGGATGCGTTTACGTGTTGGTCATCAACACTCACAGTTTTGGCCGATTCTAGCCCGTTTCAGTGAATATTACTCACTCTTTTGGGGTCCCAGAGTGATTTCCACGATTAACAAACCCCGGGGTGCGTTTACATGCCTGTCATCAACACTCACAATTTTGGCTGATTTTCGTCCGTTTCGAGCACTATTACTCATTGTTTTGGGGTGCCAGAGCGATTTCCACCATTGACGACCCTTGGGGTGTGTTTACGTGTTCGTCATCAACACTCACAGTTTCGGCCAATTCTGACCCGTTTCGTGGACTATTACTTACCGTTTTGGGGTCCCGAAACGATTTTCATAGTTTTTGAACCCCAAGTTGCGCTTACGTGTCGGTCATCAACCCTCAAGTTTTGGCCGATTCTTGCCCATTTCATGGACCATTACTTACTATTTTGGGTCCCGCAGTGATTTCCACGATTAACGAACCCCAGGGTTCTTTACATGTCGGTCATCAACAGTTACAGTTCTGGCCGATTCTGGGCCATCTCGTGGACTATTACTCACTGTTTTGGGGTCCCAGGGTGATTTTCACGATTAATGAACGCCGGGGTGCGTTTACATGTCGGCCATCAACACTCACAATTTTTCCCGATTCTGGGCTCTTTCCTGGACTATTCCTCACCGTTTTGGGGGTCCCAGAGCTATTTCCATGATTGACGATCTCCACGGTGCGTTTATGTGTCGGTCGTCAACACTCGCAATTTTGCCCGATTCTGGCCCGTTTCGTGGACTATTACTAACCGTTTTGGGGTCCCGAAGCGATTTCCATAGTTGTTGAACCCCAAGGTGCGCTTATGTGTCGGTCATCAGCACTCGCAATTTTTTGCCAATTCTGGCCCGTTTCATGGACTATTACTCACTATTTTGGGGTCCTGGTGATGTCCCCGACTGACGATCCTCGGGGTGCGTTTATGTGTCGATCATCAACACTCGCAATTTTGTCCGATTCTGGCCTGTTTCATGGACTATTACCCACTGTTTTGGGGCCCCAAAGTGATTTCCATGGTTGTCGAACCGCAAGGTGCGCTTACGTGTCGGTCATCAACAATCGCAGTTTAGGCCGATTCTGACTCGTTTCTTGGACTATTACTCAGTTTTGGGCCCCAGAGTGATTCTACGATTGACAAACCCCGACGTGCGTTTACGTGTCGGTCATCAACATTCACAATTTCGGCCGATTCTGGTCCATTTCATGCACTATTACTCTCCGTGTTGGGGTCCTATAGCAATTTCCACGTTTGACGATCCTAGGGGTGCGTTTACGTGTCCGTCCTCAACACTCAAAATTTTGGCCAATTATGACTTCTTTCATGGACTATTACTCACCGTTGTGGGGTCCTGAAGCGATTTCCATAGTTGTTGAACCCCAAGGTGCGCTTACATGTTGGTCATCAACACTCGCAGTTTTGGCTGATTCTTGCCCGTTTCGTGGACTATTACTCGCTGTTCTGGGGTCCCGGATTGATTTCCATGATTAATGAACCCCGGGATGCGTTTACGTGTTGGTCATCAACACTCACAGTTTTGGCCGATTCTAGCCCGTTTCAGTGACTATTACTCACTCTTTTGGGGTCCCAGAGTGATTTCCACGATTAACAAACCCCGGGGTGCGTTTACATGCCTGTCATCAACACTCATAATTTTGGCTGATTTTCGTCCGTTTCGAGCACTATTACTCATTGTTTTGGGGTGCCAGAGCGATTTCCACCATTGACGACCCTTGGGGTGTGTTTACGTGTTCGTCATCAACACTCACAGTTTCGGCCAATTCTGACCCGTTTCGTGGACTATTACTTACCGTTTTGGGGTCCCGAAACGATTTTCATAGTTTTTGAACCCCAAGTTGCGCTTACGTGTCGGTCATCAACCCTCAAGTTTTGGCCGATTCTTGCCCATTTCATGGACCATTACTTACTATTTTGGGTCCCGGAGTGATTTCCACGATTAACGAACCCCAGGGTTCTTTACATGTCGGTCATCAACAGTTACAGTTCCGGCCGATTCTGGGCCATCTCGTGGACTATTGCTCACTGTTTTGGGGTCCCAGGGTGATTTTCACGATTAATGAACGCCGGGGTGCGTTTACATGTCGGCCATCAACACTCACAATTTTTCCCGATTCTGGGCTCTTTCCTGGACTATTCCTCACCGTTTTGGGGGTCCCAGAGCTATTTCCATGATTGACGATCTCCACGGTACGTTTATGTGTCGGTCGTCAACACTCGCAATTTTGCCCGATTCTGGCCCGTTTCATGGACTATTACTAACCGTTTTGGGGTCCCGAAGCGATTTCCATAGTTGTTGAACCCCAAGGTGCGCTTATGTGTCGGTCATCAGCACTCGCAATTTTTTGCCGATTCTGGCCCGTTTCATGGACTATTACTCACTATTTTGGGGTCCTGGTGATGTCCCCGACTGACGATCCTCGGGGTGCGTTTATGTGTCGATCATCAACACTCGCAATTTTGTCCGATTCTGGCCCGTTTCATGGACTATTACTCACTGTTTTGGGGCCCCAAAGTGATTTCCATGGTTGTCGAACCGCAAGGTGCACTTACGTGTCGGTCATCAACAATCGCAGTTTAGGCCGATTCTGACTCGTTTCTTGGACTATTACTCAGTTTTGGGCCCCGGAGTGATTCTACGATTGACAAACCCCGACGTGCGTTTACGTGTCGGTCATCAACATTCACAATTTTGGCCGATTCTGGTCCATTTCATGCACTATTACTCTCCGTGTTGGGGTCCTATAGCAATTTCCACGTTTGACGATCCTAGGGGTGCGTTTACGTGTCCGTCCTCAACACTCAAAATTTTGGCCAATTATGACTTCTTTCATGGACTATTACTCACCGTTGTGGGGTCCTGAAGCGATTTCCATAGTTGTTGAACCCCAAGGTGCGCTTACATGTTGGTCATCAACACTCGCAGTTTTGGCTGATTCTTGCCCGTTTCGTGGACTATTACTCGCTGTTCTGGGGTCCCGGATTGATTTCCATGATTAATGAACCCCGGGATGCGTTTACGTGTTGGTCATCAACACTCACAGTTTTGGCCGATTCTAGCCCGTTTCAGTGACTATTACTCACTCTTTTGGGGTCCCAGAGTGATTTCCACGATTAACAAACCCCGGGGTGCATTTACATGCCTGTCATCAACACTCACAATTTTGGCCGATTTTCGTCCGTTTCGAGCACTATAACTCATTGTTTTGGGGTGCCAGAGCGATTTCCACCATTGACGACCCTTGGGGTGTGTTTACGTGTTCGTCATCAACACTCACAGTTTCGGCCAATTCTGACCCGTTTCGTGGACTATTACTTACCGTTTTGGGGTCCCGAAACGATTTTCATAGTTTTTGAACCCCAAGTTGCGCTTACGTGTCGGTCATCAACCCTCAAGTTTTGGCCGATTCTTGCCCATTTCAAGGACCATTACTTACTATTTTGGGTCCCGGAGTGATTTCCACGATTAACGAACCCCAGGGTTCTTTACATGTCGGGCATCAACAGTTACAGTTCTGGCCGACTCTGGGCCATCTCGTGGACTATTACTCACTGTTTTTGGGTCCCAGGGTGATTTTCACGATTAATGAACACCGGGGTGCGTTTACATGTCGGCCATCAACACTCACAATTTTTCCCGATTTTGGGCTCTTTCCTGGACTATTCCTCACCATTTTGGGGGTCCCAGAGCTATTTCCATGATTGACGATCTCCACGGTGCGTTTATGTGTCGGTCGTCAACACTCGCAATTTTGCCCGACTCTGGCCCGTTTCGTGGACTATTACTAACCGTTTTGGGGTCCCGAAGCGATTTCCATAGTTGTTGAACCCCAAGGTGCGCTTATGTGTCGGTCATCAGCACTCGCAATTTTTTGCCGATTCTGGCCTTTTCATGGACTATTACTCACTATTTTGGGGTCCTGGTGATGTCCCCGACTGACGATCCTCGGGGTGCATTTATGTGTCGATCATCAACACTCGCAATTTTGTCCGATTCTGGCCCGTTTCATGGACTATTACTCACTGTTTTGGGGCCCCAAAGTGATTTCCATGGTTGTCGAACCGCAAGGTGCACTTACGTGTCGGTCATCAACAATCACAGTTTAGGCCGATTCTGACTCGTTTCTTGGACTATTACTCAGTTTTGGGCCCCGGAGTGATTCTACGATTGACAAACCCCGACGTGCGTTTACGTGTCGGTCATCAACATTCACAATTTTGGCCGATTCTGGTCCATTTCATGCACTATTACTCTCCGTGTTGGGGTCCTATAGCAATTTCCACGTTTGACGATCCTAGGGGTGCGTTTACGTGTCCGTCCTCAACACTCAAAATTTTGGCCAATTATGACTTCTTTCATGGACTATTACTCACCGTTGTGGGGTCCTGAAGCGATTTCCATAGTTGTTGAACCCCAAGGTGCGCTTACATGTTGGTCATCAACACTCGCAGTTTTGGCCGATTCTTGCCCGTTTCGTGGACTATTACTCGCTGTTCTGGGGTCCCGGATTGATTTCCATGATTAATGAACCCCGGGATGCGTTTACGTGTTGGTCATCAACACTCACAGTTTTGGCCGATTCTAGCCCGTTTCAGTGACTATTACTCACTCTTTTGGGGTCCCAGAGTGATTTCCACGATTAACAAACCCCGGGGTGCATTTACATGCCTGTCATCAACACTCACAATTTTGGCCGATTTTCGTCCATTTCGAGCACTATTACTCATTGTTTTGGGGTGCCAGAGCGATTTCCACCATTGACGACCCTTGGGGTGTGTTTACGTGTTCGTCATCAACACTCATAGTTTCGCCCAATTCTGACCCGTTTCGTGGACTATTACTTACCATTTTGGGGTCCTGAAACGATTTTCATAGTTTTTGAACCCCAAGTTGCGCTTACGTGTCGGTCATCAACCCTCAAGTTTTGGCCGATTCTTGCCCATTTCATGGACCATTACTTACTATTTTGGGTCCCGGAGTGATTTCCACGATTAACGAACCCCAGGGTTCTTTACATGTCGGTCATCAACAGTTACAGTTCTGGCCGATTGTGGGCCATCTCGTGGACTATTACTCACTGTTTTGGGGTCCCAGGGTGATTTTCACGATTAATGAATGCCGGAGTGCGTTTACATGTTGGCCATCAACACTCACAATTTTTCCCGATTCTGGTCTCTTTCCTGGACTATTCCTCACCGTTTTGGGGGTCCCAGAGCTATTTCCATGATTGACGATCTCCACGGTGCGTTTATGTGTCGGTCGTCAACACTCTTAATTTTGCCCGATTCTGGCCCGTTTCGTGGACTATTACTAACCGTTTTGGGGTCCCGAAGCGATTTCCATAGTTGTTGAACCCCAAGGTGCGCTTATGTGTCGGTCATCAGCACTCGCAATTTTTTGCCGATTCTGGCCCGTTTCATGGACTATTACTCACTATTTTGGGGTCCTGGTGATGTCCCCGACTGACGATCCTCGGGGTGCGTTTATGTGTCGATCATCAACACTCGCAATTTTGACCGATTCTGGCCCGTTTCATGGACTATTACTCACTGTTTTGGGGCCCCAAAGTGATTTCCATGGTTGTCGAACCGCAAGGTGCGCTTATGTGTCGGTCATCAACAATCGCAGTTTAGGCCGATTCTGACTCGTTTCTTGGACTATTACTCAGTTTTGGGCCCCGGAGTGATTCTACGATTGACAAACCCCGACGTGCGTTTACGTGTCGGTCATCAACATTCACAATTTTGGCCGATTCTGGTCCATTTCATGCACTATTACTCTCCGTGTTGGGGTCCTATAGCAATTTCCACGTTTGACGATCCTAGGGGTGCGTTTACGTGTCCGTCCTCAACACTCAAAATTTTGGCCAATTATGACTTCTTTCATGGACTATTACTCACCGTTGTGGGGTCCTGAAGCGATTTCCATAGTTGTTGAACCCCAAGGTGCGCTTACATGGTTGTCATCAACACTCGCAGTTTTGGCCGATTCTTGCCCGTTTCGTGGACTATTACTCGCTGTTCTGGGGTCCCGGATTGATTTCCATGATTAATGAACCCCGGGATGCGTTTACGTGTTGGTCATCAACACTCACAGTTTTGGCCGATTCTAGCCCGTTTCAGTGACTATTACTCACTCTTTTGGGGTCCCAGAGTGATTTCCACGATTAACAAACCCCGGGGTGCATTTACATGCCTGTCATCAACACTCACAATTTTGGCCGATTTTCGTCCGTTTCGAGCACTATTACTCATTGTTTTGGGGTGCCAGAGCGATTTCCACCATTGACGACCCTTGGGGTGTGTTTACGTGTTCGTCATCAACACTCACAGTTTCGGCCAATTCTGACCCGTTTCGTGGACTATTACTTACCGTTTTGGGGTCCCGAAACGATTTTCATAGTTTTTGAACCCCAAGTTGCGCTTACGTGTCGGTCATCAACCCTCAAGTTTTGGCCGATTCTTGCCCATTTCATGGACCATTACTTACTATTTTGGGTCCCGGAGTGATTTCCACGATTAACGAACCCCAGGGTTCTTTACATGTCGGTCATGAACAGTTACAGTTCTGGCCGATTCTGGGCCATCTCGTGGACTATTACTCACTGTTTTGGGGTCCCAGGGTGATTTTCACAATTAATGAATGCCGGGGTGCGTTTACATGTCGGCCATCAACACTCACAATTTTTCCCGATTCTGGGCGCTTTCCTGGACTATTCCTCACCGTTTTGGGGGTCCCAGAGCTATTTCCATGATTGACGATCTCCACGGTGCGTTTATGTGTCGGTCGTCAACACTCACAATTTTGCCCGATTCTGGCCCGTTTCGTGGACTATTACTAACCGTTTTGGGGTCCCGAAGCGATTTCCATAGTTGTTGAACCCCAAGGTGCGCTTAGGTGTCGGTCATCAGCACTCGCAATTTTTTGCCGATTCTGGCCCGTTTCATGGACTATTACTCACTATTTTGGGGTCCTGGTGATGTCCCCGACTGACGATCCGTGGGGTGCATTTATGTGTGAGTCGTCAACAATCACAGTTTTGGCCGATTCTACCCTGTTTCGTGGTCTATTACTCACCATTTTGGGATCCCGAAGCTATTTCCATAGTTGTTGAACCGCAAGGTGCGCTTACGTGTCGGTCATCAACACTCATAGTTTTGGCCGATTCTGGCCCGTTTCGTGGACTATTAGTCACTGTTATGGGGTCCCGGGGTGATTTCCACGATTAATGAACCCTGGGGTGCCTTTACGTGTCGGTCATTAACACTCACAGTTTTGGACGATACTGGGCCGTTTCGTGGACTATTACTCATTGTTTTGGGGCCCCGAAGTGATTTCCACGGTTGACGAACCCCGGGGTGCGTTTACATGTCGGTCATCAACACTCACAATTTTGGCCAATTCTGGTCCTTTTCGAGTACTATTACTCATTGTTTTGGGGTGCCAGAGTGATTTCCATGTTTGACGATCCCCGGGGTGCGTTTACGTGTCCTTCGTCAACATGCATAGTTTGGCCAATTCTGACACATTTCATGGACTATTACTCACCATTTTGGGGTCCCAAAGAGATTTCCATAGTTGTTGAACCGCAAGGTTCGCTTACGTGTCGGTCATCAACACTCACAGTTTTGGCCGATTCTCGCCCGTTTCGTGGACTATTACTCACTACTTTGGGGTCCCGGGGTGTTTCCATGATTAACGAACCCCGGGGTGCGTTTATGTGTCGGTCATCAACACTCACAGTTTTGGAGGATTCTGGGCCGTTTCATGGAGTATTACTCAATGTTTTGGGGTCTTGGAGTGATTTCCACGATTAACGAACCCCGGGGTGCGTTTACGTGTCCGTCATTAACACTCACAATTTTGGCTGATTCTGGCCTGTTTCGTGGACTATTACTCACCGTTTTGGGGTCCCAAAGTGATTTCCATGGATGTTGAACCCCAAGATGCGCTTACATGTCGGTCATCAACAATCGCAGTTTTGGCCGATTCTGCCCTGTTTCATGGACTATTACTCATTGTTTTGGGGTCGAGGAGTGATTTCCATGATTAACGAACCCCGGGGTGCGTTTCGTCTCGGTCATTAACACTCGCGGTCTTTGTCGATTCTGACCCGTTTCGTGGATAATTACTCACTATTTTGGGGTCCCAAAGCGATTTCCATGGTTGTTGAATCCCAAGGTGTCGGTCATCAACAATCGCAATTTTGGCTGATTCTGGCCGTTTCTTGGACTATTAGTCATTGTTTTGGGGTCCCGGTGTGATTTCCGCGGTTGACGTACCCTGGGGTGCGTTTCCCTGTCGTTCGCCAGCAATCCTAGTTATTTTCGATTCTGGGCTTTTTCATGGACTATTACTCACCATTTTGGGGCCCCAGAGCTATTTACATGACTAACGATCCTCGGGGTGCGTTTATGTGTCGATCGTCAACACTCGCAATTTTGTTTGATTCTGGCCCGTTTCATGGACTATTACTCACTGTTTTGGGGCCCCAAAGTGATTTCCATGGTTGTCGAACCCCAAGGTGCGCTTACGTGTCGGTCATCAACAATCACAGTTTAGGCCGATTCTGGCCCGTTTCTTGGACTATTACTCAGTTTTGGGTCCCGGAGTGATTCTACGATTGACGAACCCCGAGGTGCGTTTACGTGTCGGTCATCAACACTAGTAGAAAAAGGGTCAAACGTGAAGCACATTAGTGCCGGTTTGTATTTGAGCCGGCACAAATGTATACATTAGTGCCGGTTCCAACGGCTAGCCGGGCCGCTCTCATTAGTACCGGTTCGTGGCTAACCTTTAGCACCGGTTCGTGCCACGAACCGGTAGGTGGCAGGATGTTGTCAGTATGGGCCCCCTCCAACACCTTTAGTACCGGTTCTTGGCACGAACCGGTACTAAAGGTCGTCCTACATAAACCCTTCGTCCACCCGAGCTCGCTCTGTTCTTCCCCTTTCTCCTCTCCTCTCTGTTCTTCCCCTCTTCCTCTCGAGCTCATCACACATTTGCCCAAAATTTGTCAAGATTTGAAGGCCCCCATCCATTCAAATGATCACAAAGGTTAGCAACTTTGTCCTTTCATCTCTCATTGCTAGATTAGCTCTTGCAATGCTTTATATAGTTATTAATTTGTGAGTTTAGTAATTTGGGAGGAAATATATATATACGTGCTAGTATTTGATTTATATGCAATTTGAGATTAAAATAACACTTAGTTTGCATATGTAGGTGTGGTTTACTTAGTGCCTTCTAAATCTCCGTCGTAACCACTGTCGATCGCCCGCACCGTCCCGTCGCCGGCACCACCTTGTGGTGAGCCTCTTGTTCATGAAATTTTATATAAAAAATTGATGTTTGTGTGATTTGGATATATAGTTACTCGTATAATAATTATCTTACCCGTACGTTATTTGTTATACATAGTGCCATGGTTTTGATATCCGTCCCCGTCGGCCCTCGTCCTTGTTATGATTCGGATGTGGTATATTCTCTTTTAAAACTATTTGTTGCATTTCGTGTTTATGACAGATTATGCCCATCAAGTTGACATAGATATTTTTATCTAGGAGTTATGTGAACCGGAAATTCCAACCGACCCTATTGTCGAGAGGTTAAATTTAGTTGAAAGAGAAAACGAGTACTTGAAAGAAAAATTGAAAAGAATTGAGGGGGAGAAGATGGAATTGGAGTTGCATGTTGCCGATGTCGTCGATGATCACAAGATCAAGAAGGAGAAAATGCGCTTGAAGATTAGAAAGATTAGAAAATATGCCATCGATAGTGAGGCTTGGTATCATTATGCTGTTGGATCAATTGTTACCTTAGTTGCTATCTTGATCTCATTTGTTGTTGCATTTAAATGCTTTAGCTAGAGAGTTATTTGTTTGTTGCATTTAAGTGTTGTATGAACTTTATGTATGAACTTGTATTAATTTGGTCTATTCGGTATTGTGTAGTGAAGATGAGCCAGCAATGGATGTATGATGACCGATGCTCTCCCCAGTTCGTTGAGGGCGTGCATACTTTTCTGCTTGCGGCTGAGGCAAACAAGCGGGCGGATGGTTTTATGCCTTTTCCATGTGCTGGCTGTAAGAATGGTCGCAATTACTCTATGTCAAGAACCATTCACGTCCACCTGTTTGAGTCCGGTTTCATGCCCCACTATAATGTTTGGACCAAGCACGGAGAAAGAGGGGTTATGATGGAAGACAATGAAGAAGAAGAGGACGACGACAGCTATCCTGGCCATGGGTTCCCTGAATACGATGATACAACAATGGGGGAAGAAGCTGAGCCGGTAATGCGGGAAGAAGCTGAGCCGGCAATGCGGGAAGAAGCTGAAGAAGAGGCATTAGATGAGCCCGTTGATGATCTAGGTCGGGCCATTGCCGATGCAAAGAGAAACTGCACAAGTGATTTGGAGAAGAAGAAGTTGCAGCGCATGTTAGAGGATCACAAAAAATTGTTGTACCCGAATTGCGTAGGTGACAAGAAAAAGCTGGGCACCACACTGGAATTGCTGCAATGGAAGGCAGAGAATGGTGTATCTGACAAGGGATTTGGAAAGTTGCTGGTAATGATAAAGGATATGCTTCCAAAGGACAACAAATTGCCCAAGAGTACGTACGAAGCAAAGAAGGTTGTCTGCCCTCTAGGGTTAGAGGTGCAGAAGATACATGCATGCCCTAATGATTGCATCCTCTACCGCGGTGAGTACGAGGATTTGAACGCTTGCTCGGTATGTGGTGCATTGCGCTATAAGATCAGCCGCGATGAGCATGGTGATGTCGAGGGCGAGCGCCCCAGGAAGAAGATTCCTACCAAGGTGATGTGGTATTCTCCTATAATACCACGGTTGAAACGTTTGTTCCAAAACAAAGAGCATGCCAAGGCGATGCGATGGCACAGAGAAGACCGTAAGAAAGACGGAAAGTTGAGAGTACCCGCTGACGGGTCGCAGTGAAGAAAAATCAAAAGAAAGTACGAGAAGGAGTTTGCAGATGACGCAAGGAGCGTATGGTTTGGTCTAAGCGCAGATGGCATTAATCCTTTTGGGGAGCAGAGCAGCAACCATAGCACCTGGCCTGTGACTCTATGTTTTTATAACCTTCCTCCTTGGTTGTGCATGAAGCGGAAGTTCATTATGATGCCAGTGCTCATCCAAGGCCCTAAACAACTCGGCAACGACATTGATGTGTACCTAAGGCCATTAGTTGAAGAACTCTTACAACTGTGGAATGGAACAGGTGTATGTGCATGGGATGAACACAAACAGGAAGAATTTGACCTAAAGGCATTGCTGTTAGTGACCATCAATGATTGGCCTGCTCTCAGTAACCTTTCAGGACAGACAAATAAGGGATACCACGGATGCACGCACTGTTTGGATGATACCGACAGTATATATTTGAATAGTTGTAAGAAGAATGTGTACCTGGGACATCGTCGATTTCTTCCGAGCAGGCATCCCGTAAGAAAGAAAGGCAAGCATTTCAAAGGTGAGGCGGATCACCGGACGAAGCCTCGCCACTGTACAGGTGCTGATGTACATGATATGGTCAAGGATTTGAAGGTGATATTTGGAAAGGGTCCTGGCGGACAACCTGTTCCAAAGGACGCTGACGGACGCGCACCCATGTGGAAGAAGAAATCTATATTTTGGGACCTGCCATATTGGAAAGACCTAGAGGTCCGCTCCGCAATCGACGTGATGCACGTGACGAAGAATCTTTGCGTGACCCTGCTTGGTTTCTTGGGCGTGTATGGGAAGACAAAAGATACACCTGAGGCACGGGAGGACCAGAAACGTATGCACGGAGAAGACGGCATACATCAGGGTCATGCAAGCTACGCTCTTACCAAAGAAGAGAAGGAAATCTTCTTTGAATGCCTGCTCAGTATTAAGGTACCGTCTGGCTTCTCGTCGAATATAAAGGGAATAATAAACATGGCAGAGAAAAAGTTCCAGAACCTAAAGTCTCATGACTGCCACATGATTATGACGCAACTGCTTCCGGTTGCATTGAGGGGGATTCTACCGGAAAACGTTCGATTAGCCATTGTGAAGCTATGTGCATTTCTCAATGCAACCTCTCAGAAGGTAATCGATCCAGAAATCATACCAAGGTTACAGAATGATTTGGTGCAATGTCTTGTCAGTTTTGAGTTGGTGTTCCCACCATCCTTCTTCAACATCATGACACACGTCCTAGTTCACCTGTGCGAAGAGATTAACATTTTGGGTCCTATATTTCTACACAATATGTTCCCCTTTGAGAGGTTCATGGGAGTCTTAAAGAAATATGTTCATAACCATGCTAGGCCAAAAGGAAGCATCTCCAAGGGCCATCAAAATGAGGAGGTCATTGAGTTTTGTATTGACTTTATTCCTGACCTTAAGCCGATTGGTGTTCCTGAATCGCGGCATAAGGGCAGACTGGATGGAAAAGGCACGCTAGGAGGGGAACAAATAATATGTATGGACGGACATTCTCTCACTGAAGCACACTACACAGTTCTACAGAATTCCGCCTTGGTGGCTCCGTATATGGATGAACACAAGAATTTGCTACGCTCCAAACACTCGGAGCGGTCTGATGACTGGATTACACGTGAACAAACCAGGAGTTTCGCCAGCTGGTTGCAGACACGTACCATGCATGACACCTCTATTGAAGATGACCTGTACTTGCTGTCCCAGTTACCATCTTCGAATATAATGACTTTCAAAGGGTACGAGATAAATGGTAATACATTTTACACGATCGCCCAAGATAAGAAGAGCACCAACCAAAACAGTGGTGTCCGCTTTGATGCAGAAACCAAGACAGGAAAGGAAACATATTATGGTTATATATAGGACATATGGGAACTTGACTATCGACGTGGTTTAAAGGTCCATTTGTTTCGGTGCAAATAGGTCAATATGACACGAGGCGGGGTAACGGAAGACCCACAGTACGGAATGACAACAGTGGGTCTCAACAATCTTGCGTATGTAGACGAACCATTCGTCCTAGCCAATGACGTGGCACAGGTTTTCTATGTGAAGGGCATGTCTACCAAGCCAAGAAAAAGAAAGATAAGGAAGCGAATGCGTCGTACGATGAGCCAAAGCGGCACATAGTTCTTTCTAGGAAGAGAAACATCGTGGGAGTGGATGACAAGAAAGACAAGTCAGAAGATTATGAAAAGTTTGATGAAATTGCTCCATTCACAGTGAATATTGACCCGAGCATCCTGTTAAATGATGAAGATTTTCCATGGTTACGACGCAAAGGGACACATGCAAAGAAAAAGTTTCACACCCAAAGATCTGGGATGTGATCGGCTTCACTAGCTATCATCACTTCCTTTTGTGTTTCACACGGAGAGGGGAATCTCTGTAATAGTTAGGGTAGTTATGTGTTTTGGCATTTGAAACACGAAGAAATTTTATGTGCAAACAAATTTTTTCATGCCTTTACTGATTTTTAAAATTAAGTTATTCACAAACTAGTGATTCACACTAATTTCAAATAATTCAAAATTTAAACTATTCAAATTTGAAAACTACGGGCACTAACAGAAAGTTTGTAATTTTTTGTACCTAAAACAAAAATGTTCACAAAGAAACTCTAAATACACAAAAAACAACACAAAAATAAATAAAGCAAAAAAAATAATAATAAAAAAGCCCTAACAGAAAGTTTGTAATTTTTTGTACATAAAACAAAAATGTTCACAAAGAAACTCTAAATACACAAAAAAAACAAAACAAAAATAAATAAAGCAAAATATAATAAAAGAAAGCCCGCCTACTAGGCAAGAGCGGCCTGCATACGACTAGAAACCCAACCTGTCGTTGGGCCAGGATGCAGGCCCGGAAAGGCCAAGTGGGCCCACAGGGCTGCAAAGAACACGTAGGCCCAGTAAGCCTACTTTGGAGAGGAGCTCGAGAGAGCGACCACACGGGGGTTTATAAACCAGTGCAGTCGCCCCTCGGCTAGCGAGGTGGGACTAAACTTGCCGCACCGCACCTGCGCGAACGCACCCCCTTTAGTACCGGGTCCTGGCACAAACCAGTACTAAAGGGGGGGCCTTTAGTACCGGTTTGTGCCACCACCCGGTACTAAAGGGGGTCGCTTCCCGCCGCTTGGCCTGGCCAAAACAGACCTTTAGTACCGGTTGGTGGCCCCAACCGGTACTAAAGGTCCATCCTATATATACAACACTTAAAAAATTTCAGTTTCCCTCTGTTTCTTCCCTCTGTTTCCTCTCCCTCTCCGTCGCGCTGCCCTGCCCCAATCGACACTGTCCCCGTCGACGTCGCCGCCCCCGCCCCTCGTCGCCGACCCCGGCCGTCCCCACCCCTCGTCGCCGCTACCGTCGTCTCCGTCGCCGCCCCAGGCCCGCCCCCGTCCCCATCGCCGCCCCCGTCCCTGTC
>NC_041387.1:683595941-683643744 GCF_002162155.2 Triticum dicoccoides | reverse complement strand
CCGTCCCTGTCGCCGCCCTCGTGTCCGTCGCCGCCCCCGTCCCCATCGCCGCCGTCGCCTCACCGTCGCCATCGCCCCGCTGTGAGCTCTCCCCCTCTAACCTCTCTCCCTCGCCCCCGGCGGCCACAATGGGCGCCGCCCCTCCCGGCCCCGAGCACACACACACACAAGCGCATGAATTAGTATATAATTTAGATTATTTAGATTATTATTGTTTTAGTTATCAAAACACACACACACACAAGCATGAATTAGTATATAATATAGATTATTTAGATTATTGTTGTTTTAGTTATCAAATTTTTTTATATGGAACACACACACACATATGTATGAATTAATGCATGTATATATTAGTATATACATATTTTGTATGTTTAATTAGTTTAGATTATTTAGATTATTATTGTTTTAGTTATCTAAATTTTTTATATGGAAATTAGTGTTTAATTAGTATGAATTTTTTTATGTTTAATTAGTATATAATTTAGATTATTATTATTAGTATATAATTAGTGTTTAATTAGTATGGAAATTTTTTATATAATGTTGTTTTTCAGTTTTTTAATGGATGTATAGAAGTTGTGTTTTCTGTTTTTAGTGTTAGATGCTTAATTAGTATGAAATAGTATATAGATTTTTGAAATAGTAGAAATGATAGAAATTTTAGTTATCAAAATCCAATCATTAAAAAAATATTACTTTTTGCGGGCATATAGGTAGTATTTGTTCTCGACGATGCCCGGCCCGCATCCTCGCCGTTGACCCGTCCGCGACGACGTCGAGCCGACCCATGTCCGGGACTGGGCTCCACCGGGCTGGCACTGGGAGGTGCTGCTTGGAGGGGCGCGCCGCTTGATGAGGAACCCGGCCCCGGGTCCCGTCGTCGACCCTGATCTCGTTTGGTGGCGTTCGCGTGGGCCAGTTTCGGTGCGGAGGGACCCAGCCCCGCCGGAGGTGGTACGTCGCCGTGTCAGGGAGGAGGACGAGCACGTCCATCGCTACATGGTTGCATTAGAGGGCGGCAGGTTCTCCAATACCTGGCAGTATCTTCGGGGATCTCACTTCAGCTATGATCCTGTGAGGGTTCCTTCTCTTTGGGTGTCCACCGCCCGCGCCGCAGGAACCGCGAGTGTCCTAGATTCTTCTGTAGTATTCGATCTTTAATTAGCTAGCCAGTGATGTACTATTCAATATTATATATTATTCGAGACGATGTATTCGAGATTATATCTATTATTCTAGACGAAGTATTCGAGATTATATCTATTATTCGAGACGATGTAATTTGAATACTAAATTGTTTTATATTTCTTTTGAATTAGTTAAATAAAAGCTATGGCAGACAATACCGACAGAGAGGGAGAACAGACCATGTTCGATATGATACGCGGGCCAGATGATGATCAGAATGAAGAAGATTATGACGGCTCTGAATTTCTAAACAACACCGGAGAGGGTGATATGATATTCGATCGCGACGACCGAATTGATGAAGTCATGAACTACGATTATGACAATGACGAAGAACATGTTGATCCTGAAACAACAAAGACCGGCGAGGTATATATATTTATATAAGCAGGTATCTGGTGATCATCACATGTTTTAAATGACTTGAAGATATATTAACGAATCGATCTTTGTTCTTTCAGCCATCCGGATCGAGCAAATCTTCAGGCAAAAGGACGAAACGAGGCCCGAACAAAAAGTTGAAGGAGGGCGTAAAGTACAATATCGAGGCAGTCAGACCTAATGGCGAACCATTAGCGCCTAAGAAGATTGCGGACAAGTTCGTTCGTCAGTGCGGAGTTCTTGTGAAGGACCAACTCCCGATCTCCCTTCAAGAATGGAGAGAGCCAGCAAAAGACAAAAGACAAAAAGGCAAAGAGGACGCTGCTCCACGTCCAGATGTTACTTTTGTCGACAAGAATCAAAAAGATCTGCTTTGGGATACTCTCATGGAACATTTCACCCTACCAGATCATTTCACAGAAGCAGATGTGCAGAAAGTCAAGGACGCTGCTCTTAGGAAGATGGCGGTTGCATTCAAGAACCACAAGAATCGTGAATGGGACAAGTACGTCAAGGGAGGAAGGAAGACTCCAGTATTCGAGGGAACACTAGAGAACCAACGTGATCATTGGGACGATTTCGTGAAATTCAAGGATTCAGAATTAGCTAAGGAACGGTCGAGAATAAACAAGAAGAATGCCGAAAAAAGGATAAGTTCCATAAGCTGGGGCCAGGTGGCTATGCGGTGGCAATGCCTAAGTGGGATAAGTCTGAGAAAGAGATGAAGGATGCAGGTGCCACTCCGGTTACTAAGAGCTGGCCCCCCAGGGTCAGGACTTAGTTCTATGCGCATGGGGGGGAGTTGGACCCGAAGACAGGCAATGTTTCGACGAGGGCAAGTCTGAAGGGAGCCGACGATGCGATACTTGTTGCAATAGAAGAGGCACGATCGGGGGTGTTCCAGGCCAACAGAGAGAACGACGAGCTTACGCGTGCCCTGGGAAATCCTGAACACCCGGGAAGAACACGAGGCAAGGGCGCTATTCCGTGGTATGAGGGGTTTTCAGACTGGAACACCGACTACAGAACCCGTGCGAGAAAGAAGATTGCGGAGGAGAAGAAGAGGAAGATGGAGGAGGAGCAGAGGAAGCGGGACTATGAACGCCTTCAAGGCCTAGAAGCAAGTCAAGCGGAATTGGTAGTCAAATTCCAGCGGCAGCAGGAGCAGATCGACTCACTTACCCAGCAAAGGGGGTCTCAGCAGCTGCAGCAGCAAGCGAATGATCCAGCATTGGATAGCACCGCCCCATCCATGCCGAGAAGTAGCATGGGTTCTGCCCCGGATGACGCAATGCTGAGTAGATACCCCGTGGATGACATCACGGAGAACACTAGCTGCGAGCTACACGTCAAAATGAAGAACATATCCATGAAGGTGGCAGACGCCGTTTCTTTGACAAATCCCCCCGAGGCAACCTTCCATTGCAACCCGATTCCAGCGGGCTATGCTCGTGTCTTGGTTGATGAGGTGGTGGACCCATATTCGGAGCTAGAGCTTGACTATCCTGGAGGTGACGACAAGCGCTTTCTCGGAGACGCCAAACATCGTATCATCCTATGGAAAAAGGATTGCATTATCTTTCGAAGGCCACCGACACCGCGTCAGCCGACTCCTCGTTGAAGTCCGCCACCGAGTCAGCAGTCTCCCGCTCCTGCAAGTCCACCAAGTCCGGCAAAGTGTCAGGCCACTCCTCCTCCAAGTCCGGCAAAGTGTCAGGCCACTCCTCCTCCTCCAAGTCCACCACAGCGTCAGACGTCCACTCCTCCTCCAAGTCCGGCACAACCTCAGGCCACTCCTCCTCCAAGTCCGGCACAGCTTCAGGCGGCCACTCCTCCTCGTCCAACTCAGCCCCGTCAGCCGTCTCCGCCGCCTCAGCAATCACAGAAGAGACACCCCGCAGCTATGGTGCATAGCGATACGAGTCGAGGTAGTACAGGAAGTACAGGCGGAGGCAAGCGATATAAATATGGTCCAAGCCTCACGCCTCTTCCGCAGAGGGCTTATGACAGGTCCGAGGAGGAAATCGCAGCCATATCGAAGTCCGAGGTGGAAGGCCATTTTGCACCGAAACCGCCACCACCGCCAAGGGAGAAAGTGCCTGAGGAAACGATTGACCACTTCAGTCGTATGGCTCAACCACCAGGTCCCAAGCCTGTTGACACAGACTATGAGCGCCACATTAGGAAGTTAAATCGAGCACGTCTACGTAAGGAGGCGAGCTCGGGATCGAGCAAACAAGAAGCAGCTGTCAAAAAATGTGGGAAAACCATTCCCCAGCTGGGAGAACAGGCGGCGCAATCGATCCCCTCGCTTGTTGTGCCAACAACACGTGACAGTACGCGCGCCAAATATTATTGTGGGCAAACAGTTTATGTTCCTGAGGTGGGCAATGTGGTAATAATGGAGGAGCATTTAATGCAGGCTGAAGTTCTCAAAATCACTGTTGGACAACTCCTCGAGATCGAGCCCATGCCTGTGCTTAGAGAGGATGAAATAAAACAGAAATATGTCCGGGGCCAACCTTTAGTCGAGACAGACAAGGTAAAGAACCTCCCAACGAGAATGTATGAATTGCATCAATGGTACATGAACATTACCAAGATTTCCGATCGATTGTCCCTCATGGTGAATGTCAAGGAGGAGCATTACTACCATGAGAAAGCTGTGTCCGTTGAGTATTCTGAACTATTTCAGTTATACAATCAAGACGCACTCGACAAATCTATCGTCAGTTGCTATTGTCTGTAAGTGATTTCTTTCTGTAATTTAAGTCTCAAGCTAGCTGTAGTGATCCTTTTGATCAATCATTACCTGTAATTATCCTCACTATATTCTTTTCTGTGGTATTATATGCAGGATGAAGATGTATGAAATGAGAAAAGGTGGATGCTATGGCATTGGGTTCATTGACCCAAACACCGTTAATGAATACACATGGAAAATAGATGAACGTCATCAAAAGGCCGTAGAGGACAACATGCTAGAGTTCTTGAAGCGCCTCAAATACAATGAAGATATACTACTTCCTTACAACTTCCAGTGAGTCACACTGTCTTGTACTACAAATTCTCTGCTTTTGCCTACTAGCTAGGTACATGTTTTTGCTTACATATGCCCGCTTAATTAAGACATGCAAACGTGTGTGCATGCAGATTTCACTGGGTCTTGTGTATCATTAAAGTTGACGCCGGAACAACTGAAATACTGGACTCACTACTCAAAGAAAAAACTGACTATAACATCTTGTTTGGGATAGTCAACAGGTAATTTCAATCATTATTAATTATATATCTCGGCCTATTTAGTTCGTCATTTCATGATATGAACTATTTAATAACCCCTTTATTTATTTTCTTTGTCAGCGGGCAGGGCTTGGGCAAGGTTCATCAGCATCACGGAAGGCGAATGGAAAGAAAAGCTTAAATGGGGAAGACCCAAGGTAAGTAATTAAGTAGTACTAGCTAGCTAGCTAGCTGCCATCTCTTTAATTATCATGCTTGATTAATTATTATTTGATCAAATTCCATTCTCGTAAAGGCCCTGAAGTAGGCGCAGGGGACTGACCTGTGTGCATTCTGCGTTTGCAAGAACATTCGCATGATGGCGTCCGAAAGGAGCAGATCTCAAAGACAGGAATGGGTACGCTTGTCAAAACACTATTCACAATTTTTACACCATTATCGATATCTAGTCACACAACTAATACACATGCATATTGATCTCCTTCTTAACAGTTCAGAGAGGTGCGGGCGAAGCTCCTAGAAACGGAGCGCGTAGAAGCACTTCAAGAGGAAATAGCGGGATTTTTGCTCGACCAGGTCATAAATCCGAAGGGAGAACACTATTACCCGCTACCGCCCCCATGAAAACCACTTCCAATTGTCATCGTGCTCCGAAGGCACCAATTAGGCTATAATGCCACTGGCTCCGAAGGAAACATGCATATGTAGGAGAAATTGTATATAGCTATACATGTGTGTATGTGTGAATTAATTAATATGATGGTTTGTGAGACATTGATGATATATATATGCATGATTGGTTCTACTAGAAATTCTATTTATATATATGCATAACGTGTACAATGTGTAGTATCGTAAAATACCAGCAAACGAAAAAGAATTAAAATGGAAACACAAAATTAAATAAAAAAGAAATCATAAAACTAAAACCCCCCAAACCTTATAGTACCGGTTGGTCTTACCAACCGGTACTAAAGGGCTCCAGGCCCCTGGAGTTGGCTCGTGCCACATGGTTTCCCTTTAGCACCGGTTCGTGCCGAACCGGTACTAAAGGGGTGGGGGCCTTTAGTGCCCACACTTTAGTGCCGGTTACAGAACCGGCACTAAAGGGCCTTACGAACCGGTGCTATTGCCCGGTTCTGCACTAGTGCAACATTCACAATTTCGACCGATTCTGGTCCATTTCATGCACTATTACTCACCGTTTTGGGGTCCCAGAGCGATTTCCACGTTTGACAATCCTAGGGGTGCGTTTATGTGTCCGTCCTCAACACTCAAAGTTTTGGCCAATTCTGACCCGTTTCGTGGACTATTACTCACCGTTGTGGGGTCCTGAAGCGATTTCCATAGTTGTTGAACCCCAAGGTGCGCTTACATGTTGGTCATCAACACTCGCAGTTTTGGCCGATTCTGGCCCGTTTCATGGACTATTACTCGCTGTTTTGGGGTCCCGGATTGATTTCCATGATTAATGAACCCCGGGATGCGTTTACGTGTCGGTCATCAACACTCACAGTTTTGGCTGATTCTGGCCCATTTCAGTGACTATTACTCACTCTTTTGGGGTCCCGGAGTGATTTCCACGATTAACAAACCCCGGGCTGCGTTTACGTGCCTATCATCAACACTCACAATTTTGGCCGATTTTGTCTGTTTCGAGCACTATTACTCATTGTTTTGGGGTACCAGAGCGATTTCCACCATTGACGACCCTCGGGGTACATTTACGTGTTCGTCATCAACACTCACAGTTTTGGCCAATTCTGACCCGTTTCGTGGAATATTACTTACCGTTTTGGGGTCCTGAAACGATTTTCATAGTTTTTGAACCCCAAGTTGCGCTTACGTGTCGGTCATCAACCCTCAAAGTTTTGGCCGGTTCTTGCCCATTTCGTGGACTATTACTTAGTATTTTTGGGTCCCAGAGTGATTTCCATGATTAACGAACCCCAGGGTTCTTTACATGTCGGTCATCAACACTCATAGTTCTGGCCGATTTTCGACCATCTCGTGGACTATTACTCACTGTTTTGGGGTCCCAGGGTGATTTTCACGATTAACGAACGGCGGGGTGCGTTTACATGTCGGCCATCAACACTCACAATTTTTCCCGATTTTGTGCTTTTTCATGGACTATTCCTCACCGTTTTGGGGGTCCCAGAGCTATTTCCATGATTGACGATCTCCAGGGTGTGTGTCACATCCCCAGTTTAGGCCTTGCTTGTCCTTGCTTTATCATCCATGCATCATGTCTAAATTTCTGAAACTTGAATTGAGGATTGTTGAAACCTCAAAACCTAACTAAAAGAAGGGCAAGCACCCTTTAAATTGCATTCTGTGAATCCAAAGTGCCCTAAAAATAGTTTTGTGAATTTTGGCAAGAGTTATATATCAAACCAAAATTCTGGAATATTTTTAAGGAATTATTTGGTCTCTGAATTTAAATCAATAGTCTATTTGAATTTGGGAATATATTCATAATATATAATGAATATATTTTCAAATGCTTTGAAATGTTTTATGTACTTTTGGAATAGTCCAGAGAGGTAACATAAAATATTTCAGAATGTTTTGGCACTGTTTGAAATTATTTTGAATTTGAAAAACAGTGGCAAAATAAAAATAAAAAGGGAAACAGAACAGAAAAATTAAAAAAAAGAACATTACTCACCAGGGCCACTTACCTGCGCGGCCAGCCCACCTGGCAGCCCACTGGCCGGCCCAGCACTGTGCTGGCCCGTGCCAGCCACCTGCTTCCTCTCGCCAGGCAGGCAGAGAGGAGCACGCCGGCGCGCGCGCGGGCGCCACGCCACCAGGCTGCCTGCCTGCGTCGCCTGGCCACCGCGACGCCTCGCGTCTTCTCCCCGGCGCTGTCCCGACTCCCTGGACCCCCTCGCTCTCTTCCTCTCCCCCGTTCCCCTCCTCTGTCTCATTCTCTCACGCTCCACCGAACACGCCCACCGCCGCCGTTCGCCGTTGCCGCAACCACCGCCGTCCCGACGATGCCCCGAGCCGCTCCCGAGCTCCTGCGCCTCGTCACCAACCCCCTCACCGAGCCACACGACCGAAAGAGCCCCGGAGCGCCGCCCCGATGTTTTCCCCCTCGTCGGCTACCGAGGATCGCCGTCGTCAAATTCGTCGCCGCTCGTCCTTCCCCGAGCTCGCCGTCCATCCCACGGTCATCTACGTGAGCTTCTGATCATCCTCCCCCTCTCCGTTCCCTCTCTGGCACGCCGTAGCCGCCTCGCGCCTCTCGCCCGACTGCGCCGCCGCCTGCACTCGTCGCCGGTGATGCTCCGGTGACCATTTGGTCCCGGGCATCGCGTCAACACGCTCCCCGCATCGCGTAGAGGCCGTAGGTGCTAGCGCCACGCCGACTAGGCCACCGCAGCCCCGCGCACGAGCTGGCCGAACTTCAGCCTCCGCCTGGCCTCGTCGCCGGCGAAGCTCCGGCCACTCCCCGGCCAAGCCACCACCATGGCTGGGTGCGGGCGATCACCAGCTGCCCGTAGCTGCCCTCCGTGCAGCAAATGGCGCCCTGTGGGCGAATCCCGCAGCACGCCGCCGCGTCTGTCCTCGCCGGCGGCTAAACGCCGGCGGGTTGACCGCTCCGACCGGCGGGGTTTGACCTCTCTCTCTCACTGACGTGTGGGCCCAGGCGCCTGCTTAATTAGTATTAGGTTAATTAGTGTTAATTAATTTAGTTAATTAGGTGAGCCACTGACATGCGGGCCCCGCTCGGCTAACTAAGTTAGTTAGGGCTAACTAACCCGGTTAGTTGACTGGGTCACTGACCAGTGGACCCCACTGGTCAGGTTTGACCAGCAGCAGCGTCTGTTGACCTGCTGACGTCAAGGTGATGTCATGCTGACGCATTAAATGATATTTTGGATTTAAAAATAAATCAGAAAATTCCAGAAAATTGTAAAAACTTCTAAAATTCATAGAAAATTAACCGTAACTCCAAATGAAATAAATTATATATGAAAAATTATCAGAAAAATTCAAGGAATCCATCTGTACCATTTTCATGCATGATAGAACAACTTATCACTACTGTTTAGGGCAAATGAAGTAAATGGCATTTAAATAATCACATATGGAGTTTGAATTTGAATTTTATATTCAAACCAACTTCATTTAATCTGGTTTTAGGTGCATTAGCCCAAAACACATTCATATTGCCATGTCATAGCATGCATCATATTGTGCATTGCATTGATCGTGTTTTTCTGTATTTGCCGGTATCTGTCCCCTCTCGATAGACGTGATACCGATGATGTGATCGTTGACACTGATGAAGACTCAATGTTATCTTCAGAAGTGCCAGGCAAGCAACACCCCCCCTTGTTCATTCCGATACAATCCTACCCTCTCGCCCCTGCTCTCTTTTAATGCATTAGGACAACACCGATTTATCTGTTACTTGCTGCGGTAGCTGAGCCCCTTTATCCTTTGCATGACCTGTCATTGCCACAGTAAATAGATGAAACCCACTAGCATGAGTAGGAGTTGTTTGAGCCCTGTTGTGCCTACTCATTCATGTTTGTTTGTCATGCCTGCTATTGCTTAGAGTCAAGTCAGGTCTGATTCATCGGGGATGGATCAGAGGCGTGTGAACATGTCCTACTGTGTGTGAGCTAAGTGTGTGAACACGATTTGGTAAAGGTAGCGGTGAGAGGCCATGTAGGAGTACATGGTGGGTTGTCTCATTGTAGCCGTCCTCAGGAACTGAGTTCTGTGTTTGTGATCCATGATTCAGTTACTACCATACATTGGGCCCTGAAATATGACCCCGCTCGACTTCTCATTCACCCTCGTCCTCTGTCCAGGAGTTGCAAGTAGTTTCTGGTGTTTGTAGTATGCTGGAGGCCGTGGACAGCGCTGACCGTAGGGGTGGGCTGTGATGCGGTAGGCACGTGGCCGGGTAAACCGGGCGCCCGTTTGGTGTCACGGAACCCTGTTCACATCGTTTGGGGCTGTGAGCGAAACTCCGGCCGGATCTCCTCATGGATGGAACCCGAATAAGCGATAAACCTGGACTAGAGACTTGAGTGTTTAGGTAGGTCATGGTCTACACCCACGTCGGCTTTCGCTTGAAGTCTGCCGAGCACATGTCGTGTGCAGACGCTAAGTGGTGGAAACATGTATGAAGAAGTACACCCCTGCAGGGTTAATATCATCTATTCGAATAGCCGTGTCCGCGGAAAAGGACTTCTGGGTTGCTTATATCAGTTCATAGACAAGTGAAAGTGGATACTTTAAAATGCGCAAGATAAGCGTGAGTGCTATGGATGGCGTTCTCGTAGGGGAACGGGAGCGAATCCATAGTGGTGTATTGATATGGTGAATATGTGGACTCGTGTGCGCCACCTCAAAAGAGTCGCTTGCAGTCGTAGTTTAGGATAGCCACCGAGTCAAAGCTGGCTTGCTGCAGTTAAACCCCACCATCCCCTTGTTGAAAATGATGCATATGTAGTTAGTTCTGATGTAAGTCTTGCTGGGTACATTTGTACTCACGTTTGCCTATTTTATGTTTTGCAGAGAGACTTCGGTCTCGCTAGTAGTTTCACGTGGACTTCGACGTTTAGCTTGATACCTCAGCTACGATCTTGTGCCCTCGGCAGGATCTGATAGATAGTCAGGCTTCTCAGCCTTTTTCATTTATAGTTGTCTGTACTCAGACATGATAGCTTCCGCTTGTGCTTTGACTTGTATGCTCTGAGTGTTGGGTCATGAGACCCATGTTTGTAATATCTCGCTCCTCGGAGCCTAATGAATAAACTACTTGAGTCGTAGAGTCATTTTGTGATGCCATGTTGTATTGCACATATCGAGCATATTGTGTGTATGTTATTGAAATGCTTGGTATGTGTGGGATCTGACTATCTAGTTGTTTATCTTTAGTAGCCTCTCTTACCGGGAAATGTCTCCTAGTGTTACCGCTGAGCCATGGTAGCTTGCTACTGCTCTGGAACACTTAGGCTGGCCGGCATGTGTCCTTCTTCGTTCCTGTGTCTGTCCCTTCGGGGAAATGTCACGCTTTGAGTATCGGAGTCCTGTTAGCCCGCTACAGCCCGGTTTACCGGAGTCCTGCTAGCCCAGTGCTACAGCCCAGACCCACTTGCTGATGACCGACACGTTCGAAGCTGGGTCATGGATGCCTGTCCCTGTAAGTCTGTGCCACTTTGGGTTTACGACTAGTCATGTCAGCCCGGGCTCTTTATCATATGGATGCTAGCGACACTATCATATACGTGTGCCAAAAGACGCAAACGGTCCCGGGCGAAGGTAAGGCGACACCCGTGGGAATACCGTGCGTGAGGCCGCAAAGTGATATGAGGTGTTACATGCTAGACCTATGTGGCATCGAGTCGGGGTCCTGACAGCGTTGGTATCAGAGCTTGACTGCCTGTAGGATTACCAAGCCAAACTGGTCGAAGTTGAGTTTAGAAATTCTTTAGTTATATAAGGGAATTGATTGTGGGATGGAACGTAAGGCTCTTTTTATTCCTTATACCTTATGCCCTTCTGATCTGAGTCATCTTCTCTTCTACGGGGATTAAGAACTAGGCTATCTCTTCTTTCTATCAGGATCACGTGTTACTAATCAGTAGACTTATAAGATTGTTGATTCAAGCCTCAGTTCAGCTCCTATTACTTCCGTATGTTAAATTGTTGATCTCGGAACCTTGATATTGTGCTTCTGAGTGGTTATGCCACCATTTTTGTGAATGTCTCAAATCTTTTCTGAGCATTTACAGCCGTTATGCTGTCCGAGTCATCCCAGGTTTCTAAGTAGTCTGATGCAATTGCAAATCCTTTCTTCCTGTTTCAATGTTCCCATGGGCCAGATTAACCACACTAATCAGTGAGTTGAGGTACTCCATTACCTTGACATATATGTTGGAGATACTATTATGGCCCTAGGTGTTTAGGAAGTCACCTAGTAATCTAGCAATGTTTTGTGATTCCCAGTGTGATGATTTTGGCTTTTATTCTCGAAAGCATCCCGTGATGCCACTTAGTAGTAGGTATTCTATTCCTTGGGCTTTGAACCCGAGATTCACTCTACTTACTTCATGTTGATAGTTTTGATTGTTCCTTTAGGTTATTAGTAATCTTTGCATTAGTCCTTGATGTTCGTGGTATTCTTTTCTTCCAAATACCATGAACTACTTATGGCAGAAGTTCCTCGTTGAACTGAAATATCACAACAGGATTATTCTTGATGAGTTCTCCGTTATATATTGTGACTCTGCCAGTTCTACTTTTCTGCATGGGTTATCCGGAAGAAACATGTGGAATTCGTTCGACATGCTAAACCATGCATCCACAACTCAGAAAATCATATGTTCCTTGAGTTGTCTCTCTTTAGTTGCATTCTGACCCTCGTCTATCAATTGATAGTCAAGAGTATGCGTGCGTTCGTTTATCGATGCCTAATACTCTTGTGGTCCGTCAAGCCATTCTATCGCAGAATGACTAGGAGAAACAAACTCCATTACCTCTTCCATATCTAGGATTGGGTCAAAGTAGTTGTGTTCCGCAGATCAAGTTACAATCCAGCTTCTGGTCTGCTCTACCCTGAAGTATTACCTTCTTTATGACATGAATTTCATGAGAATTGCACCACCTTTGTGAATTCTTGACATAGTGATACTTCTCGCCATCCTTTTTCATTCCTCGGCCCTCGTGTTGATGCAACCGGAATACCGACAAATGAATTGTGATGTGTGAAATCAATACCGCTAGCAACTCTGTTGCTTGGTAGTTAAAGGATAATAATTTCATTCTTAGTATGTTGGTTTTCGAATCATCCTTCTAAGACTGATCGTGCTACCTAGTCCTTATTTCGGTGCACCCTTCGATTGATGAGTTAGGATCTTGTCAAGTCCTCACTCATTTGATCATATCGTCTTGCCCTCAAAAGCGAGATTGTTCTCGAGCTTAGTAACATACCGGTGGTTCGTGATTTTTCGAATATCTTCTCGAAAGTATCACCAGGCTGTCACCTGACTGTTATGTTGAGCTCGTGATCAAGTTGGTTTTTGTGAACCATCCTTCTCCAAGAATCTGTGTTGGATATCCCTGAGCTAGTTGGTTAAGTTAGACAACGACTTGGAGAGTTGGAAGATAAAAGCTTGCCCGACTTAGTTCGTTCCAAAGGGATATTCTTGTGTAGAGTGTGTTGAAGAAAGATGATATCTTCATCGATTGGTCCCTGTGATCAGTTGCTGGATCTATTGTCTTATCAATCCTTTGATTTGAGTGTGGGCTATCGTCAAATCAAATCAAAACCAACGATATTCGTAATGTTGTCTTACTCGTGGTTGATCCCTCGGGCATACACCATTATATCTTTGGTCTGACCAATGCTATCACCGTGTTCACTTAACTATGGAATTCCTTTTAAAAGGAAACCTAGATGAATTGTTGTTGAGCCCATTGACAACATCCTTATCTCCTCCATGATTTTGTTGAACATTAAGCTAGTGTTGGAAACTTTTGAAAGCATTTGTTCATGCTAGTTCATGGAGCAAATGTTCGGATGTAAGAAGTGACTTCCCCCAGTCCATGTGCATTTGATGCAAGTTGCCGCCGTGGATTCGAGAAAGTCAATGTTGTTTCCTTTGGAATCATCCCAAATCAGTCATGCACACGTGCGAAGTATTCTGTAGTCTGGAGACTTGCAACCTTCATTCTATATGTGTCCCTAGCACACTAAGCCACTGATTGACTTGTTCAAGGAAAAGAAGTCTATGCTTGGAATCTAATCCATGGACTTGCGTAAAGACTTCGATATCCTCGATGATGGTTCCCAACCAGAACTCGGTAGTGTTTTATTATAAGACTACCACATGGTCATGTTTGTCTGGGACAGCGTGTTCACATGTTAGTAGCAGAATCAGCTCATGTTTTGGAGCTTGCTATCGTAGTTCATCTCCCGAGAATCCCGCAACGTCATCTCGTCGATTTGTGTTGCAAATTTTCATTTTTCTTCCTAGACTCGATGAGTCTGGAATATCCTGACACCAACCAGATCTGAATCTCAGGCAGATATGATGGTTGGAACATTTCCCTAAGAACTATAATATTGGTCCCTCGAAAACCGGTAAAGTGGATGTCGTGGCCAACACACCCAGCCGGAAGACCTGTTATTATAATATCTTGATTGAGGAAGTTGGCCACCTCCCCATAGGGATTTCGTAGGATTTACTCCCTAGTTGCCCCTATGGATCTTTGTGTTCCCGAAGTCCGACTTTTATTTGATGTTCTAGATATCAAACCATATCTATGAATGGGTTACACTAGCACATCAAGGAGAACATTAGAAGCGGAGTGCTAAATGCCTCTCGGTCGATCATCCAGATTTTATTTCCTTGGCCCCGCCAAGGGTGAAATCTGCGAAGATGTTATCTTCCTTTGCATCTGCATCCTCCATCACCATTCATCATGGTAGTAAGTTGTGTTATCGGACCCTTGACACGGATGTTGGTAAAACCTTGATGAATGTGGAAATGCTCAAGTTCTTGAGAGCACGCACAAGCGCTAGGTATTATCGCCGGCACTAACCGGGATTGCTCCTAGTCTCGTCGGTTATGCTATAACCACTTCCACAGTGAATTCACTCTCTATTGTTGGGTTCCTCCCCAGTTACCAGAATCATTCCCAGCATTTGCATTTTGTTCCCAGCTTGCACCGCCAATGTGTCATTCTACCATGAGTCTCTTCCATTTCCGGTGATAAGCAAATTCATCCATTACGTTGTCTTCAACAAGGTAATCCACATCATCCAAGTTTGAGTATGCCATTCTACCGACCCCCTCCAAACGATCACTCGAGAATTGTCTTAGGCTGGTTTAAAGAGTTTCAATGATCTCTGAATCAAAAGTAATTCTTTTTGCCACTTAAGGGGATATCTCTACGAGTCACCTTCCCTAAGGTGTATAGTTACGGTATCATGGCAACTCAACTCCTCGCTACGTTGACAATCGTTTACCACCTTCTTAAGCGTGAAATTGTTGTCTACTTAGTGAACCTTCGTCATCCGTCTCTTTCCACCCCTCTTGATGTGTATCTCGTGTCTCAACCCGAGAGATGGTTCTATGTCTCATTCCGTGAGTTGTTCGACCTTCAAGAAGACCGATCCTTCTAGAGTTTTCCTTCCCTCTTCATGTCATGTTGACAGGATTTCTCAGAGCAAGACATCAAGACAATGATGGTGAGTGAACCAACGTTCACCTGAAGTGCACCCTGGATCGTGAAGATTATACTAGTTTGCGTTTCCCCTTCATCCTACCCTACGCTTGAATCTCGAGACGAGATTCTTGTTTAGTGGGGGTGAGTTGTCACATCCCCAGTTTAGGCCTTGCTTGTCCTTGCTTTATCATCCATGCATCATGTCTAAATTTCGGAAACTTGAATTGAGGATTGTTGAAACCTCAAAACCTAACTAAAAGAAGGGCAAGCACCCTTTAAATTGCATTCTGTGAATCCAAAGTGCCCTAAAAATAGTTTTGTGAATTTTGGCAAGAGTTATATATCAAACCAAAATTCTGGAATATTTTTAAGGAATTATTTGGTCTCTGAATTTAAATCAATAGTCTATTTGAATTTGGGAATATATTCATAATATATAATGAATATATTTTCAAATGCTTTGAAATGTTTTATGTACTTTTGGAATAGTCCAGAGAGGTAACATACAATATTTCAGAATGTTTTGGCACTGTTTGAAATTATTTTGAATTTGAAAAACAGTGGCAAAATAAAATAAAAAGGGAAACAGAACAGAAAAATTAAAAAAAAAGAACATTACTCACCAGGGCCACTTACCTGCGCGGCCAGCCCACCTGGCAGCCCACTGGCCGGCCCAGCACTGTGCTGGCCCGTGCCAGCCACCTGCTTCCTCTCGCCAGGCACGCAGAGAGGAGCACGCCGGCGCGCGCGCGGGCGCCACGCCACCAGGCTGCCTGCCTGCGTCGCCTGGCCACCGCGACGCCTCGCGTCTTCTCCCCGGCGCCGTCCCGACTCCCTGGACCCCCTCGCTCTCTTCCTCTCCCCCGTTCCCCTCCTCTGTCTCGTTCTCTCACGCTCCACCGAACACGCCCACCACCGCCGTTCGCCGTTGCCGCAACCACCGCCGTCCCGACGATGCCCCGAGCCGCTCCCGAGCTCCTGCGCCTCGTCACCAACCCCCTCACCGAGCCACACGACCGAAAGAGCCCCGGAGCGCCGCCCCGATGTTTTCCCCCTCGTCGGCTACCGAGGATCGCCGTCGTCAAATTCGTCGCCGCTCGTCCTTCCCCGAGCTCGCCGTCCATCCCACGGTCATCTACGTGAGCTTCTGATCATCCTCCCCCTCTCCGTTCCCTCTCTGGCACGCCGTAGCCGCCTCGCGCCTCTCGCCCGACTGCGCTGCCGCCTGCACTCGTCGCCGGTGATGCTCCGGTGACCATTTGGTCCCGGGCATCGCGTCAACACGCTCCCCGCATCGCGTAGAGGCCGTAGGTGCTAGCGCCACGCCGACTAGGCCACCGCAGCCCCGCGCACGAGCTGGCCGAGCTTCAGCCTCCGCCTGGCCTCGTCGCCGGCGAAGCGCCGGCCACTCCCCGGCCAAGCCACCACCATGGCTGGGTGCGGGCGATCACCAGCTGCCCGTAGCTGCCCTCCGCGCAGCAAATGGCGCCCTGTGGGCGAATCCCGCAGCACGCCGCCGCGTCTGTCCTCGCCGGCGGCTAAACGCCGGCGGGTTGACCGCTCCGACCGGCGGGGTTTGACCTCTCTCTCTCACTGACGTGTGGGCCCAGGCGCCTGCTTAATTAGTATTAGGTTAATTAGTGTTAATTAATTTAGTTAATTAGGTGAGCCACTGACATGCGGGCCCCGCTCGGCTAACTAAGTTAGTTAGGGCTAACTAACCCGGTTAGTTGACTGGGTCACTGACCAGTGGACCCCACTGGTCAGGTTTGACCAGCAGCAGCGTCTGTTGACCTGCTGACGTCAAGGTGATGTCATGCTGATGCATTAAATGATTTTTTGGATTTAAAAATAAATCAGAAAATTCCAGAAAATTGTAAAAACTTCTAAAATTCATAGAAAATTAACCGTAACTCCAAATGAAATAAATTATATATGAAAAATTATCAGAAAAATTCAAGGAATCCATCTGTACCATTTTCATGCATGATAGAACAACTTATAGCTACTGTTTAGGGCAAATGAATTAAATGGCATTTAAATAATCACATATGGAGTTTGAATTTGAATTTTATATTCAAACCAACTTCATTTAATCTGGTTTTAGGTGCATTAGCCCAAAACACATTCATATTGCCATGTCATAGCATGCATCATATTGTGCATTGCATTGATCGTGTTTTTCTGTATTTGCCGGTATCTGTCCCCTCTCGATAGACGTGATACCGATGATGTGATCGTTGACACTGATGAAGACTCAATGTTATCTTCAGAAGTGCCAGGCAAGCAACACCCCCCCTTGTTCATTCCGATACAATCCTACCCTCTCGCCCCTGCTCTCTTTTAATGCATTAGGACAACACCGATTTATCTGTTACTTGCTGCGGTAGCTGAGCCCCTTTATCCTTTGCATGACCTGTCATTGCCACAGTAAATAGATGAAACCCACTAGCATGAGTAGGAGTTGTTTGAGCCCTGTTGTGCCTACTCATTCATGTTTGTTTGTCATGCCTGCTATTGCTTAGAGTCAAGTCAGGTCTGATTCATCGGGGATGGATCAGAGGCGTGTGAACATGTCCTACTGTGTGTGAGCTAAGTGTGTGAACACGATTTGGTAAAGGTAGCGGTGAGAGGCCATGTAGGAGTACATGGTGGGTTGTCTCATTGTAGCCGTCCTCAGGAACTGAGTTCTGTGTTTGTGATCCATGATTCAGTTACTACCATACATTGGGCCCTGAAATATGACCCCGCTCGACTTCTCATTCACCCTCGTCCTCTGTCCAGGAGTTGCAAGTAGTTTCTGGTGTTTGTAGTATGCTGGAGGCCGTGGACAGCGCTGACCGTAGGGGTGGGCTGTGATGCGGTAGGCACGTGGCCGGGTAAACCGGGCGCCCGTTTGGTGTCACGGAACCCTGTTCACATCGTTTGGGGCTGTGAGCGAAACTCCGGCCGGATCTCCTCATGGATGGAACCCGAATAAGCGATAAACCTGGACTAGAGACTTGAGTGTTTAGGTAGGTCATGGTCTACACCCACGTCGGCTTTCGCTTGAAGTCTGCCGAGCACATGTCGTGTGCAGACGCTAAGTGGTGGAAACATGTATGAAGAAGTACACCCCTGCAGGGTTAATATCATCTATTCGAATAGCCGTGTCCGCGGAAAAGGACTTCTGGGTTGCTTATATCAGTTCATAGACAAGTGAAAGTGGATACTTTAAAATGCGCAAGATAAGCGTGAGTGCTATGGATGGCGTTCTCGTAGGGGAACGGGAGCGAATCCATAGTGGTGTATTGATATGGTGAATATGTGGACTCGTGTGCGCCACCTCAAAAGAGTCGCTTGCAGTCGTAGTTTAGGATAGCCACCGAGTCAAAGCTGGCTTGCTGCAGTTAAACCCCACCATCCCCTTGTTGAAAATGATGCATATGTAGTTAGTTCTGATGTAAGTCTTGCTGGGTACATTTGTACTCACGTTTGCCTATTTTATGTTTTGCAGAGAGACTTCGGTCTCGCTAGTAGTTTCACGTGGACTTCGACGTTTAGCTTGATACCTCAGCTACGATCTTGTGCCCTCGGCAGGATCTGATAGATAGTCAGGCTTCTCAGCCTTTTTCATTTATAGTTGTCTGTACTCAGACATGATAGCTTCCGCTTGTGCTTTGACTTGTATGCTCTGAGTGTTGGGTCATGAGACCCATGTTTGTAATATCTCGCTCCTCGGAGCCTAATGAATAAACTACTTGAGTCGTAGAGTTAGTTTGTGATGCCATGTTGTATTGCACATATCGAGCATATTGTGTGTATGTTATTGAAATGCTTGGTATGTGTGGGATCTGACTATCTAGTTGTTTATCTTTAGTAGCCTCTCTTACCGGGAAATGTCTCCTAGTGTTACCGCTGAGCCATGGTAGCTTGCTACTGCTCTGGAACACTTAGGCTGGCCGGCATGTGTCCTTCTTCGTTCCTGTGTCTGTCCCTTCGGGGAAATGTCACGCTTTGAGTATCGGAGTCCTGTTAGCCCGCTACAGCCCGGTTTACCGGAGTCCTGCTAGCCCAGTGCTACAGCCCGGACCCACTTGCTGATGACCGACACGTTCGAAGCTGGGTCATGGATGCCTGTCCCTGTAAGTCTGTGCCACTTTGGGTTTACGACTAGTCATGTCAGCCCGGGCTCTTTATCATATGGATGCTAGCGACACTATCATATACGTGTGCCAAAAGACGCAAACGGTCCCGGGCGAAGGTAAGGCGACACCCGTGGGAATACCGTGCGTGAGGCCGCAAAGTGATATGAGGTGTTACATGCTAGACCTATGTGGCATCGAGTCGGGGTCCTGACAGTGTGTTTATGTATCGGTCATCAACACTCGCAATTTTGCCCGATTCTGGCCCATTTCATGGACTATTACTAACCGTTTTGGGGTCCCAAAGCGATTTCCATAGTTGTTGAACCCCAAGGTGCGCTTATGTGTCGGTCATCAACACTCTCATTTTTTTGCCGATTCTGGCCCGTTTCATGGACTTACTCACTATTTTGGGGTCCTGTTGATTTTCCCGATTAACGATCCCTGGGGTGCGTTTATGTGTGAGTCATCAAGAGTCACAGTTTTGGCTGATTCTACCCTGTTTCGTGGAGTATTACTCACCGTTTTGTGGTCCCGAAGCGTTTCCATAGTTGTTGAACCGCAAGGTGCGCTTATGTGTCGGTCATCAACACTTGCAATTTTTGCAGATTCTAGCCCGTTTCATGGACTATTACTCACTATTATGAGATCCTGGTTATTTCCGCGATTGACAATCCCTGGGGTGCGTTTACGTGTCCTTCATCAACACGCACAGTTTGGCCAATTCTGACCCGTTTCATGGACTATTATTCACCGCTTTGGGGTCTCGAAGCGATTGTCATAGTTGTTGAACCGCAAGGTGCGCTTACGTGTCAGTCATCAACACTCACAGTTTTGGGGTCCCGAGGTGATTTCCATGATTAACGAACCCCGGGGTGCGTTTACGTGTCGGTCATCAATACTCATAGTTTTGGACGATTCTGGGCCGTTTCGTGGACTATTACTCACTGTTTTGGGGTCCGGAGTGATTTCCACGATTAACGAACCCCGGGCTGCGTTTAAGTGTCCGTCGTCAACAATTGCAATTTTGGCCGATTCTGGCCCGTTTTGTGGAATATTACTCACCGTTTTGGTGTCCTAAAGAAATTTCCATGGACATTGAACCCCAAGGTGTGCTTACGTGTCGGTGACCAACAATCGCAGTTTTGGCCGATTCTGCCCTGTTTCATGGACTATTACTCATTGTTTTGGGGTCGAGGAGTGATTTCGATGATTAACGAACCCCGGGGTGCATTTCGTCTCGGTCATTAACACTCGCGGTCTTTGTCGATTCTGACCCGTTTCATGGACAATTACTTACCATTTTGGGGTCCCAAAGCGATTTCCATGGTTGTTGAATCCCAAGGTGTCGGTCATCAACAATCGCAATTTTGGTTGATTCTGGCCGTTTCTTGGACTATTAGTCATTGTTTTGGGGTTCCGATGTGATTTCCGTGGTTGACGTACCCCTGGGTGCGTTTACCTGTCGTTCGCCAGCAATCCTAGTTATTTTCAATTCTGGGCTTTTTCATGGACTATTACTCACCATTTTGGGGCCCCAGAGCTATTTCCATGACTGACGATCCTCGGGGTGCGTTTATGCGTCGATCGTCAACACTCGCAATTTTGTCCGATTCTGGCCCGTTTCATGGACTATTACTCACTGTTTTGGGGCCCCAAAGTGATTTCCATGGATGTCGAACCCCAAGGTGCGCTTACGTGTCGGTCATCAACAATCGCAGCTTAGGCCGATTCTGGCCCGTTTCCTGGACTGTTACTCAGTTTGGGGTCCTGGAGTGATTCTAAGATTGATGAACCCCGAGGTGCGTTTACGTGTCGGTCATCAACATTCACAATTTCGGCCGATTCTGGTCCATTTCATGCACTATTACTCACAGTTTTGGGGTCCCAGAGCGATTTCCATGTTTGACGATCCTAGGGGTGCGTTTACCGTGTCCGTCCTCAACACTCAAAGATTTGGCCAATTCTGACCCGTTTCGTGGACCATTACTCACCGTTGTGGGGGTCCTGAAGCGATTTCCATAGTTGTTGAACCCCAAGGTGCGCTTACATGTTGGTCATCAACACTCGCAGTTTTGGCCGATTCTGGCCCGTTTCATGGACTATTACTTGCTGTTTTGGGGTCCCGGATTGGTTTCCATGATTAATGAACCCCGGGATGCGTTTACGTGTCGGTCATCAACACTCACAATTTTGGCTGATTCTGGCCCGTTTCAGTGACCATTACTCACTCTTTTGGGGTCCCGGAGTGATTTCCACGATTAACAAACCCCGGGCTACATTTACGTGCCTGTCATCAACACTCACAATTTTGGCCGATTTTGTCCGTTTCGAGCACTATTACTCATTGTTTTGGGGTACCAGAGCGATTTCCACCATTGACGACCCTCGGGGTGCGTTTACGTGTTCGTCATCAAAAGTCACAGTTTTGGCCAATTCTGACCCGTTTCGTGGACTTACTTACCGTTTTGGGGTCCCGAAACGATTTTCGTAGTTTTTGAACCCCAAGTTGCGCTTACGTGTCGGTCATCAACCCTCAAAGTTTTGGCCGATTCTTGCCCATTTCGTGGACTATTACTTACTATTTTGGGGCCCCGGAGTGATTTCCATGATTAATGAACCCCAGGGTTCTTTACATGTCAGTCATCAATACTCACAGTTCTGGCCGATTTTGGGCCATCTCGTGGACTATTACTCACAGTTTTGGGGTCCCAGGGTGATTTTCACGATTAACGAACGCCGGGGTGCGTTTACATGTCGGCCATCAACACTCACAATTTTGGCCGATTCTGGGATCTTTCATGGACTATTTCTCACCGTTTTGGGGGTCCCAGAGCTATTTCCATGATTGACGATCTCCAGGGTGCGTTTATGTATCGGTCGTCAACACTCGCAATTTTGCCCGATTCTGGCCCGTTTCGTGGACTATTACTAACCGTTTTGGGGTCCCGAAGCAATTTCCATAGTTGTTGAACCGCAAGGTGCGCTTATGTGTCGGTCATCAACACTCGCAAATTTTGCCGATTCTAGCCCGTTTCATGGACTATTACTCACTATTATGGGGTCCTGGTGATTTCCGCGATTTACGATCCCTGGGGTGCGTTTATGTGTGAGTCATCAACAGTCACAGTTTTTGCCGATGCTACCCTGTTTCGTGGACTATTACTCACCGTTTTGGGGTCCCGAAGCTATTTCCATAGTTGTTGAATCGCAAGGTGCGCTTATGTGTCGGTCATCAACACTCACAGTTTTGGCCAATTCTGGCCCGTTTCGTGGACTATTACTCACTGTTATGGGGTTCCGGGGTGATTTCCATGATTAACGAACCCCGGGGTGCCTTTACGTGTCGGTCATTAACACTCACAGTTTTGGACGATACTGGGCCGTTTCGTGGACTATTACTCATTGTTTTGGGGCCCCGAAGTGATTTCCACGGTTGAGGAACTCCGGGGTGCGTTTACATGTCGGTCATCAACACTCACAATTTTGGCCAATTCTGGTCCTTTTCGAGCACTATTACTCATTGTTTTGGGGGTGCCAGAGCGATTTCCATGTTTGACGATCCCCGGGGTGCGTTTACGTGTCCTCCGTCAACATGCATAGTTTGGCCAATTCCGACCCATTTCATGGACTATTACTCATCGTTTTGGGGTCCTGAAGCGATTTCCATAGTTGTTGAACCGCAAGGTACGCTTACATGTCGGTCATCAACACTCACAGTTTTGGCCGATTCTGGCCCGTTTCATGGACTATTACTCACTACTTTGGGGTCCCAGGGTGTTTCCATGATTAATGAACCCCGGGGTGCGTTTACGTGTCGGTCATCAACACTCACTATTTTGGACGATTCTGGGCCGTTTCATGGACTATTACTCACTGTTTTGGGGTCTCGGAGTGATTTCCCCGATTAACGAACCCCGGGGTGCGTTTACGTGTCCGTCGTTAACACTGACATTTTTGGCCGATTCTGGCCTGTTTCGTGGACTATTACTCACCGTTTTGGGGTCCCAAAGCGATTTCCATGGATGTTGAACCCCAAGATGCGCTTATGTGTCGGTCATCAACAATCACAGTTTTGGCCGATTCTGTCCTCTTTCATGGACTATTACTCAATGTTTTGGGGTCGAGGAGTGATTCCCATGATTAACGAACCCCGGGGTGCGTTTCAACTCGGTCATTGACACTCGCGGTTTTTGTCGATTCTAACCCGTTTCGTGGACAATTACTCACCGTTTTGGGGTCCCAAAGCGATTTCCATGGTTGTTGAATCCCAAGGTGTCGGTCATCAACAATCACAATTATGTCCTATTCTGACCGTTTCTTGGACTATTAGTGATTGTTTTGGGGTCCCGGTGTGATTTCCGCGGTTGACGTACTCGGGGTGCGTTTACCTGTCGTTTGCCAGCAATCCTAGTTATTTTCGATTCTGGGCTCTTTCATGGACTATTACTCACCATTTTGGGGCCCCAGAGCTATTTCCATGACTGACGATCCTCGGGGTGCGTTTATGTGTCGATCGTCAACACTCGCAATTTTGTCCGATTCTGGCCCGTTTCATGGACTATTACTCACTGTTTTGGGGCCCCAAAGTGATTTCCATGGTTGTCGAACCCCAAGGTGCGCTTACGTGTCGGTCATCAACAATCGCAGCTTAGGCCGATTCTGGCCCGTTTCCTGGACTGTTACTCAGTTTGGGGTCCTGGAGTGATTCTACGATTGACGAACCCCGAGGTGCGTTTACGTGTGGGTCATCAACATTCACAATTTCGGCCGATTCTGGTCCATTTCATGCACTATTACTCACAGTTTTGGGGTCCCAGAGCGATTTCCATGTTTGACGATCCTAGGGGTGCGTTTACCGTGTCCGTCCTCAACACTCAAAGATTTGGCCAATTCTGACCCGTTTCGTGGACCATTACTCACCGTTGTGGGGGTCCTGAAGCGATTTCCATAGTTGTTGAACCCCAAGGTGCGCTTACATGTTGGTCGTCAATACTCGCAGTTTTGGCCGATTCTGGCCCGTTTCGTGGACTATTACTCGCTGTTTTGGGGTCCCGGATTGATTTCCACGATTAATGAACCCCAGGGTGCATTTACGTGTCGGTCATCAACACTCACAGTTTTGGCCGATTCTGGCCCGTTTCAATGACTATTACTCACTCTTTTGGGGTCCCGGAGTGATTTTCACGATTAACAATCCCCGGGGTGCGTTTATGTGTCCGTCGTTAACACTCACAATTTTGGCCGGTTCTGGCCTGTTTCGTGGACTATTACTCACCGTGTTGGGGTCCCAAAGTGATTTCCATGGATGTTGAACCCCAAGATGCGCTTACGTGTCGGTCATCAACAATCGCAGTTTTGGCCGATTCTGCCCTATTTCATGGACTATTACTCATTGTTTTGGGGTCGAGGAGTGATTTCCATGATTAACGAACCCTGGGGTGCGTTTTGCCTCGGTCATTAACACTCGCGGTTTTTGTCGATCCTGACCCGTTTCGTGGACAATTACTCATCGTTTTGAGGTCCCAAAGCGATTTCCATGGTTGTTGAATCCCAAGGTGTCGGTCATCAACAATCACAATTTTGGCCGATTCTGGCCGTTTCTTGGACTATTAGTCATTGTTTTGGGGTCTTCGTGTGATTTCCGCGGTTGACGTACCCCGGGGTGTGTTTACCTGTCGTTCGCCAGCAATCCTAGTTATTTTCGATTCTAGGCTCTTTCATGGACTATTACTCACCATATTTGGGCCCCAGAGCTATTTCCATGACTGACGATCCTCGGGGTGCGTTTATGTGTCGATCGTCAACAGTCGCAATTTTTTCCGATTCTAGCCCGTTTCATGGACTATTATTCACTGTTTTGGGGCCCCAAAGTGATTTCCATGGTTGTCGAACCCCAAGGTGCGCTTACGTGTCGGTCATCAACAATCACAGTTTAGGCCGATTCTGGCCCGTTTCTTGGACTATTACTCAGTTTTGGGTCCCGGTGTGTTTCTACGATTGACGAACCCCAAGGTGCGTTTATGTGTCGGTCATCAACATTCACAATTTCGGCCGATTCTGGTCCATTTCATGCACTATTACTCACCATTTTGGGGTCCCAGAGCGATTTCCACGTTTGACGATCCTAGGGGTGCGTTTACGTGTTCGTCCTCAACACTCAAAGTTTTGGCCAATTCTGACCCGTTTCGTGGACTATTACTCACCGTTGAGGGGTCCTGAAGCGATTTCCATAGTTGTTGAACCCGAAGGTGCGCTTACATGTTGGTCATCAACACTCGCAGTTTTGGCCGATTCTGGCCCATTTCAAGGACTATTACTCGCTGTTTTGGGGTCCCGGATTGATTTCCATGATTAATGAACCCCGGGATGCGTTTACGTGTCAGTCATCAACACTCACAGTTTTGGCTGATTCTGGCCCGTTTCAGTGACTATTACTCACTCTTTTGGGGTCCCGGAGTGATTTCCACGATTAACAAACCCCGGGCGGCGTTTACGTGCCTGTCATCAACACTCACAACTTTGGCCGATTTTCGTCCATTTCGAGCACTATTACGCATTGTTTTGGGGTACCAGAGCGATCCACCATTGACGACCCTCGGGGTGCGTTTACGTGTTCATCATCAACACTCATAGTTTTGGCCAATTCTGACCCATTTCGTGTACTATTACTTACCGTTTTGGGGTCCCGAAACGATTTTCATAGTTTTTGAACCCCAGGTTGCGCTTACGTGTCGGTCATCAACCCTCAAAGTTTTGGCCGATTCTTTCCCATTTCGTGGACTATTACTTACTATTTTGGGGTCCCGGAGTGATTTCCACAATTAACGAACCCCAGGGTTCTTTACATGTCGGGCATCAACACTCACAGTTCCGGCCGATTCTGGGCCATCTCATGGACTATTACTCACTATTTTGGGGTCCCAGGGTGATTTTCACGATTAACGAACGCCGGGGTGTGTTTACATGTCGGCCATCAACACTCACAATTTTGCCCGATTCTGGGCTCTTTCGTGGACTATTCCTCACCGTTTTGGGGGTCCCAGAGCTATTTCCATGATTGACGATCTCCAGGGTGCGTTTATGTATCGGTCGTTGAGGGAGTCCTGGACTAGGGGGTGTCCGGATAGCCGAACTATCATCATCGGCCGGACTCCAAGACTATGAAGATACAAGATTGAAGACTTCGTCCCGTGTCCGGATGGGACTTTCCTTGGCATGGAAGGCAAGCTTGGCGATACGGATATGTAGATCTCCTACCATTGTAACCGACTCTGTGTAACCCTAGCCCTCTCCGGTGTCTATATAAACCGGATGGCTTTAGTCCATAGGACGAACAACAATCATACCATAGGCTAGCTTCTAGGGTTTAGCCTCCTTGATCTCGTGTTAGATCCACTCTTGTAACACACATCATCAATATTAATCAAGCAGGACGTAGGGTTTTACCTCCATCAATAGGGCTCGAACCTGGGTAAAACATCGTGTCCCTTGTCTCCTGTTACCATCCGCTTAGACGCACAGTTCGGGACCCCCTACCCGAGATCCGCCGGTTTTGACACCGACATTGGTGCTTTCATTGAGAGTTCCTCTGTGTCGTCACCGATAGGCTCGATGGCTTCTTCGATCATCATCAACGACGCAGTCCAGGGTGAGACCTTCCTCCCCGGACAGATCTTCGTATTCGGCGGTTTCGCACTGCAGGCCAATTCGCCTGGCCAACTGGAGCAGATCGAAAGCTACGCCCCTGGCCATCAGGTTAGATGTGGAAGTTTGAACTTCATGGATGACATCCGCGGGGACTTGATCCTCGATGGATTCGAGCCACAGCCGAGCATGCCGCACTGTCATGGCGAGCATGATTTAGCTCTGCAGCCGGACAGTACCCTGGAGGCCGCACTCGAACCCGCTCCGATCTTCAATTCGGAGCCGGCTGCGCAGATCGAGGACGGATGGCTAGACACCGCCTCGGGGGCTGCAACCTCTACGGTGATAGAGCCGAACAATGACCTTGTCCCTCATGAAGCTCGTGACTCCGAGGTGCCGGACTCCGAACCTCCCGCGCCCCCTCCGATCGAATCCGATTGGGCGCCGATCATGGAGTTCACCGCAGCGGACATCTTTCAACACTCACCTTTCGGCGACATCTTGAGTTTGCTAGAGTATCTCTCGTTATCAGGAGAGCCCTGGCCAGACTGCGGTCAGGACGGTTGGGATGCGGACGACGAAGAAATTCAAAGCCCACCCACCACCCACTTGGTAGCCACTGTCGACGATCTAACCGACATGCTAGATTACGACTCCGAAGACATCGACGGTATGGACGACGATGCCGGAGACGACGAAGAACCAGCCCCCACCGGGCACTGAAAAGCCACCTCATCATATGACATATACATGGTGGATATCCCAAAGGATGGGAATGGCGAAGGAACAGCGGAGGATGACCCCTCCAAGAAACAACCCAAGCGCCAACGTCAGCGGCGCCGCTCTAAATCCCGCCACAGCCAGAATGAAGATTCCGGCACCGGAGATAATAATACACCGAACAGTGCCGAAGACAACCCACTCCAGCAAGATCTAGCGCAGGAGGACGGAGACGCCAGCCCTCATGAGAGAGCGGCAGAAGAAGAGGTAGAGGATTATATGCCTCCCTCCGGAGACGAGGCAAGCCTCGACGACGATGAATTTGTCGTGCCTGAGGATCCCGTCGAACAAGAGCGTTTTCAATGCAGGCTTATGGCCACGGCGAACAACCTCAAGAAAAAGCAGCAACAGCTTAGAGCTGATCAAGATCTGCTAGCCGACAGATGGACTGAAGTCCTCCCGGCCGAAGAGCATGAGCTCGAACGCCCCTCCAAAAGCTACCCTAAATGCAAGCTGCTCCCCCGATTAGAGGAGGAGGCGTCTGAACCCGCATCACCAGGAGACAATACGGCTAACCGACCACCCCGTGGTCGCGACAGAGAGGCCTCTAGGCCCTTCACTAGACCCGTACCCCGGCATCGCTCGAAAAGCACAAGGCCACAGGGGAACGCTCCGGACTTGCGAGATATATTGGAGGATAGGGCAAGACAATCAAGATCGATCTACGGATCGCGTGGGCGCTCCATGATACGTGACGACAACCGTCGCGCCGGACACAGTAAGTCCGGCCGGGCCGAACAAAACAGACAAAGCTCTTTTGAGCTCCGTCGTGATATCGCCCAATACAGAGGTGCCGCACACCCACTATGCTTCACAGATGAAGTAATGGATCATCAAATCCCCGAAGGGTTTAAACCCGTGAATATTGAATCTTACGATAACACAACAGACCCCGCGGTTTGGATCGAAGACTATCTCCTTCACATCCACATGGCCCGCGGTGACGATCTTCACGCCATCAAATATCTCCCCCTCAAGCTTAAAGGACCAGCCCGACATTGTCTTAACAGCTTGCCAGCAGAGTCAATTGGGAGTTGGGAAGACCTAGAAGCCACATTCCTCGATAACTTCCAAGGCACGTATGTGCGACCCCCAGACGCTGATGACCTAAGCCACATAATTCAGCATCCAGACGAATCGGCCAGACAATTCTGGACACGATTCTTAACCAAGAAAAACCAAATCATCGACTGTCCGGATGCGGAGGCCCTCGCGGCCTTCAAGCATAATATCCGCGATGAGTGGCTTGCCCGGCACCTGGGACAAGAAAAGCCGAAATCCATGGCAGCCCTCACATCACTCATGACCCGCTTCTGCGCGGGTGAGGACAGCTGGCTAGCACGCAGCAACAACCTCAGCAAAAATTCTGGCAGTCCGGATATCAAGGACCATAATGGCAGGTCGCGTCGTAACAAAAACAAACGCCGCATTAACAACGACAATAGTGAGGATACGATAGTCAATGCCGGATTCAGAGGCTCTAAACCCAGTCAGCCGAAAAAGCCATTCAAAAGAACTACTCCGGGTCCGTCCAATTTGGACCGAATACTCGACCGCTTGTGCCAGATACATGGCACCCCCGAAAAGCCAGCTAACCACACCAACAGGGAATGTTGGGTGTTCAAGCAGGCAGGCAAGTTAATTGCCGAAAACAATGACAAGGGGCTGCATAGCGATGACGAGGAAGAGACCCGACCGCCGAACAATAGAGGACAGAAGGGTTTCCCCCCACAGGTGCGGACGGTGAACATGATATACGCAACGCACATACCCAAAAGGGAGCGGAAGCGTGTACTCAGGGATGTATACGCGATGGAGCCAGTTGCCCCGAAGTTCAATCCATGGTCCTCCTGCCCGATCACTTTTTACCGAAGGGACCATCCTACCAGCATCCGCCACAGCGGATTCACTGCATTGGTCTTAGACCCAATCGTCGATGGATTTCACCTCACCAGAGTCCTGATGGACGGCGGCAGCAGCCTGAACCTGCTTTATCAGGATACAGTGTGCAAAATGGGCATAGACCCCTCGAGGATTAAACCTACCAAGACGACCTTTAAAGGCGTCATACCAGGTGTTGAAGCCAATTGTACAAGCTCAGTTACACTGGAAGTGGTCTTCAGATCCCCGGATAACTTCCGAAGCGAGGAGTTAATCTTCGACATAGTTCCGTTCCGTAGCGGCTATCATGCCCTGCTCGGACGTACCGCATTTGCAAATTTTAACGCGGTGCCGCACTACGCATACCTCAAGCTCAAGATGCCAGGCCCTCGAGGAGTCATCACGATCAACGGAAACACTGAACGTTCTCTCCGAACGGAGGAACATACAGCGGCTCTAGCGGCAGAAGTACAATGCAGCCTCTTAAGGCAATTCTCGAGTCCAGCAGTTAAGCGGCCGGACACAGCTAAGCGCGCCCGGAGTAACCTACAACAAGACCAGCTGGCACGTTCCAAGCACGCGTAGCAGTGCGGCCCCAACCCTAGCCCCTGTAAAACGTCAAGACAGGTCCTTCGCGTACACCATTACGCTCTGAAGATACCATGGGCATGGGGAGAGGGGCACGACCACGATAGGCCCAGCCTGCGGCTCAACCACACCAGGGGCTCTCAAGTGCGTCGTTCTTTTTTTTTCTTTTTCCTTTTTATTTTTACCCACATGACTCCGTTCGACAGAGGCCCTGTCCGGCAGCAGACATGCTGTATTCACGATGCAACAGCCAGGGAAGGAGAAAGGCTACAACGAATGTCCAGATGGTCTCCATTACGAGCATTAAATCTGTTTTATACACCATTATGCAGCCTACCCATGGAGGGGGACATGTTTAATAGTCCCATCCCTTGCTTATCGCACCATTTGTATCGTTCTGCACTCACAGCAGTTTCTCTTGAGTAAAGTAATGCAACACCTTTTTGCTTCCAATTGCATTTCTTTCCTATACATACGTTCATTTATGACATGTTGCATCCGTACATTTTGGTACGGCTAAATACACCAGGGGCTTATGTTTCCCGCATCATGGTGTGAAAAGTCCGAACACTTTCACAAGTGCGGCACTCCGAACTTATAGCATTATATGCATCAGCTCCGAATCATGTCTTGGGTCAATAGTTGGGTTTACCCGGCTCCCATGTTTTGGTACCTTACGTTCCGTTGTATCGGCTAAGGTAGCACTGGGAGAACCACTGCGATTGCGCCCCAGTTGAGCTGGGTTAAGGCCTCGGTGGAGAAAGCTAAAACTGACCGTCATGATGAGGCGAGAGCCGGTTGCTGTTCAAGAGGTTTTTGGCGAGTCCTTAAAGACTTATGCCGCTTAGAGCGAGGAGCCGGTTTTTGTCCGGCCCAGTTCTGGATAGCGCCCCAAATTTGGCCTTCCGAAGACTAGGGGCTTCGCCAAAATTTAAAATTATAGAATTCTATGGCTAAGTGAGTGTGTTCAAGCATTATAAGTCCGGTTGCCTTGTTCGCTGTGTTGAGCGCCTCCCTAGATGGACCCAAAAATGGGAACAAGAGTGCTCAAGTTTATCCCGAACACCCGAACACTCATGGCATGGGGGCTGAAGCCGTCGACTTGCCATCTCTCAGAATTGATACACAGTCGCACAGAAGATAATATTTTAAATTAACAAGCGTTGCTTAGCGCATATGAACTAAGTTTTCAGCGCACAGGATAACAAAATGCGAGCCTACTCAAATATTACATCTTTGGAGCACTCACCCGCAATAGTGCGGGCACCTTTCAGGACACTCTTATAATACATCTCGGGCATGTGGTGCTCCTTGCCCTGCGGTGGCGGGTCCGTGACAAGCTTCTGGGCATCCATCTTGCCCCAGTGCACCTTTGCGCGGGCAAGGGCCCGACGGGCACCCTCAATACAAGTGGAGTGCTTGATGACTTCAACCCACGGGCACGCATCCACCAGCCGCCGCACCAGGCCGAAGTAGCTCCCAGGCATGGCCTCTTTAGGCCACAACCGAACTATGATGCCCTTCATGGCCTGTTCAGCCACCTTGTGGAGCTCGACCAGCTGCTTCAGCTGGTCGCTAAGGGGCACCGGATGTCCGGCCTCAGCATACTGAGACCAGAAGACCTTCTCCGTCAAGCTCCCCTCCTTGGCCCGGTAGAATGCGGCAGCATCGGATACACTGCGAGGAAGATCTGCGAACGTTCTTGGAGAGCTCCGAATTCGGGTAAGTAACAGGTAATTAACACTCACATGCTTACTTTGCATGAAAAATGCCTTACCCACTGCTATTTTCTTCAACGCCTCGATTTCCTAGAGGGCCTTGTAGGCTTCGGCCTTAGCGGCTTTGGCACTCTCAAGAGCCATTGCAAGCTCAGACTCTTGAGTCTTCGAGTCACGCTCCAGGCTCTCATGTTTTTTTCACGAGATCCTGGAGCTCTTGCTGTACCTCCGCCACCCGCGCCTCCTGCTTCTCTCGCTCGGTGCGCTCCACGGCCGCATTGCGTTTGGCCGCGGCCACCGCCTCTTTCAGGGTCGCCACCTTGTTAGTGGCCCCTGCAATACCCACGTTATCCTTGTCATTCTTTTTGCAACCAAAATCCTTTTCTGTAAGGTACAATTTTAATAAGGTCTTACTCACCTTCCTTGTCCTCGAGCTGCTTCTTGGCACGGCCGAGCTCGTTCTCGGACCGCTCGAGGCTTTCCTTCAAAGTATTGACCTCCGCAGTCAGTGCGGCAGAGGTCAGCAGCGCAGCCTGCAATCCCATATTGACATATTTTTATGACTCCTGCATATATCTTCTTAAGATCCTCAGTCCGGCTTTTCTTTCCGAACACCGAACCGAGCATCAGGGGCTACTGTCTATGCGGTACTATTTTACATATCTCAAAATTCTTACCTCAAAGCCTGTTAGAAGGCTGCTGCAGGCTTCAGTTAGCCCGCTCTTGGCGAGCCGCACCTTCTGAATCACCACACTCATAACAGTGCGGTGTTCCTCTTTGATGGAGGCGCCATTAAGCGCCTCCAGCAAGCTATCCGGCGCCTCCGGTTGGACGGAGGCTGCCGGCGTCACGGTCTTGCCCTTCTTACGAAGGGGCCGCCCGCCGGACTCCGGAGCCACTATGGGATCCGGAGCCGAGTCCAGTGCAAAGTCCGGGAGGTTGTCCTGCGACACCTCCGGGGCCTCCTCCTCCTGGCGGGTCCCTTCCCGGGATCCCACCTCGGCATCGTCTGTGTCACGGGGGGTGGAGGCGGTCGGAAGAGAATCCATATCCGACGCACCTAAGGACCCGCTCGACGAAGCGGGAAGATCGTCCTTGGGCGGACTGCAGGGTTGTATGCGGCATTAGAAAGACATTGTGTGGCAAAAAAGAAAAACCATGAAGTTATTCGGGAGTCCGGATACTCACGATCTCGCCAGGGGCTTGGCCCTTGGAGGCCAGTCCTCGTCGTCATCACTGGCGTTGGCAGAGCTGTCCGGGGAAGAGTTTTTCCCTTCTTGGACCCTTCGGCCTCCCTCGTTGGGGAGGCCTTCCTTTTCTTCTCTCCCCCCGCTGGGGGAGAGGCTTTCTTCTTCTCCTCCTCACCTTGGTGAGAGGAGTCGGCCTCAGAGTCGTCATCCGATAACACCTGAAAACAGGAACTCTTCCGAGTCCTCGTGGCCTTCTTCTTGGCCTTCTTTTCTGGCACCACGTGGGGTGCCGGAGCCAGCAGCCCTGTTAGGCGGGCGTCCGCTGGGTCCTTTGGCAATGGGGCTGGACATATAGTCTGTTTGGCCTTCGCCAGCCAGTCCTGTCAAAGGTAAAGGGAGTTTAGATCCCGCATACAGTCAAACTATGGAAAATGAGCATTCCGTAAAGGACAAAATCACTTACCTCGTCAGCCGGACGCTGCGAGCTGAATCCGCGATCTTCGGTAGCGCATGCAGGAGCCTCGGCGCCCTTTTACAGCACCTTACAAACATCTTCGTACGTAGTGTCGAAGAGCCCGCTCAGAGTCTGGTGCTGCGCCGGATCGAACTCCCACATATTGAAACCCCGTCGTTGGCACGGGAGAATCCGGCGGATGAGCATGACCTGGACTATGTTGACAAGCTTGAGCTTCTTGTCCACCAGCTTTTGGATACAGGCTTGGAGTCCGGTCAGCTCCTCCGAATCACCCCAGATCCGGCCACTCTCTTTCCAGGAGGTGAGCCGTGTAGGGATGCCAGATCTGAATTCGAGGGCCGCTGCCCATTCAGGGTCACGCGGCTCGGTGATGTAGAACCACCCCGATTGCCACCCCTTAATGGTTTCCACGAAAGTGCCCTCCAGCCAAGTAACGTGGGACATCCTGCCCACCATGGCGCCTCCGCACTCCGCTTGGCTGCCCTTCACAACCTTCGGCTTGACACTGAAGGTCTTGAGCCACAAGCCGAAGTGGGGCTGGATGCAGAGGAAGGCCTCACACACGACGATAAACGCCGAGATGTTGAGGATGAAATTCGGGGCCAGATCATGGAAGTCCAGGCCGTAGTAGAACATGAGCCCCCGGACAAAGGGATGAAGTGGGAAGCCCAGTGCACGGAGTAAATGGGGAAGAAATACTACCCTCTCATGGGGCCTGGGGGTGGGGATGAGCTCTCGCTCGTCAGGGAGCCAGTGCGCGATGTCGCTGGACAAATATCCGACGTTGCGCAGCTTCTGGATCTGCCCCTCCGTGACGGAGGAGGCCATCCACTTGCCTCCCACTCCAGACATAGTTGGAGAAGGTTGAGGTGAGAAGTGCGGACTTGGGTGCTGGAGCTCGAGTTCGCGGAGATGGATAAGCCAAGGAGGAAGAAGGCGCAGGTAAAAGGGTTGGATCTTTATCCCCTTATATGGGCGGACAAAAACATGTGTCCCCACCAGCCTGGTAAAACTCGCTTATCTCCCAAGCGCCGCAATCAATGGCGCGGTTGGGTTACCCACGTCCGTATTGATGGGAATCCCGTAATAAGGGGAATACGATCTCTGCTTCGACAAGACGTGCCAAGGAAACCGCTTCGCTAAACGCGTTGAGGTGGTACAATATAAACGATTCTAGTAAAGGCTTGGTAGTGGTGTGACGTCACGCCGCAAAATACGTCAGCAGATTGAACTTGTGTAATATTATTCTCTCTATGGTGGTGCGTGGAATTTATTTTTGCAGAGCCGGACACTATCCTGGTGTTCACAATCTTCTATAAATTATTCGGAGGAAGAACCTGCCTTGCAATGCCGAAGACAACATGCGCCGGACTCGTCATCATTGAAGCCTGGTTCAGGGGCTACTGAGGGAGTCCTGGACTAGGGGGTGTACGGATAGCCAAACTATCATCATCGGCCGAACTCCAAGACTATGAAGATACAAGATTGAAGACATCGTCCCGTGTCCGGATGGGACTTTCCTTGGCGTGGAAGGCAAGCCTGGCGATACGGATATGTAGATCTCCTACCATTGTAACCGACTCTGTGTAACCCTAGCCCTCTCCGGTGTCTATATAAACCGGATGCTTTAGTCCATAGGACGAACAACAATCATACCATAGGCTAGCTTCTAGGGTTTAGCCTCCTTGATCTCGTGGTAGATCCACTCTTGTAACACACATCATCAATATTAATCAAGCAGGACGTAGGGTTTTACCTCCATCAAGAGGGCCCGAACCTGGGTAAAACATCACGTCCCTTCTCTCCTGTTACCATCCGCCTAGACGCACAGTTCGGGACCCCCTACCCGAGATCCGCCGGTTTTGACACCGACAGTCGTCAACACTCGCAATTTTGCCTGATTCTGGCCCATTTCATGGACTATTAGTAACCGTTTTGGGGTCCCGAAGCGATTTCCATAGTTGTTGAACCCCAAGGTGCGCTTATGTGTCGCTCATCAACACTCTCAATTTTTTGCCGATTCTGGCCCATTTCATGGACTATTACTCACTACTTTGGGGTCCTGTTGATTTCCCCGATTGACGATCCCTGGGGTGCGTTTATGTGTGAGTCATCAACAGTCACAATTTTGGCCGATTCTACCCTGTTTCGTGGACTATTACTCACCGTTTTGGGGTCCCAAAGCGATTTCCATAGTTGTTGAACCGCAAGGTGCGCTTATGTGTCGGTCATCAACACTCACTGTTTTAGGGTCCCAAGGTGATTTCCATGATTAACGAACCCCTGGGTGCGTTTACGTGTCGGTCATCAATACTCATAGTTTTGGACGATTCTGGGCCGTTTCGTGGACTATTACTCACTATTATGGGGTCCGGAGTGATTTCCACGATTAACGAACCCCGGGCTGCGTTTAAGTGTCCGTCGTCAACACTTGCAATTTTGGCCGATTCTGGCCCGTTTTGTGGAATATTACTCACCGTTTTGGGGTCCCAAAGGAATTTCCATGGACGTTGAACCCCAAGGTGTGCTTACATGTCAGTCATCAACAATCGCAGTTTTGGCCGATTCTGCCCTATTTCATGGACTATTACTCATTGTTTTGGGGTCGAGGAGTGATTTCCATGATTAACGAACCCCGGGGTGCGTTTACGTCTCGGTCATTAACACTCGCGGTTTTTGTCGATTCTGACCCGTTTCATGGACAATTACTCACCATTTTGGGGTCCCAAAGCGATTTCCATGGTTGTTGAACCCCAAGGTGTCCTTACGTGTCGGTCATCAACAATCGTAGTTTTGGACGATTCTGGCCATTTCTTGGACTATTACTCACTCTTTTGGGGTCCCGGTGTGATTTCCACGGTTGACGTACCCCCGGGTGCGTTTACCTATCGTTCACCAGAAAATCCTAGTTATTTTCGTTTCTAGGCTCTTTCATGGACAATTACTCACCATTCTAGGGCCCAGAGCTATTTCCATGACTGACGATCCTCGGGGTGCGTTTATGTGTCGATCGTCAACACTCGCAATTTTGTCTGATTCTGGCCTGTTTCATGGACTATTACTCACTGTTTTGGGGCCCCAAAGTGATTTCCATGGTTGTCGAACCCCAAGGTGCGCTTACGTGTCGGTCATCAACAATCACAGTTTTGGCTGATTCTGGCTCGTTTCTTGGACTATTACTCAGTTTTGGGTCCCGGAGTGATTCTACGATTGACGAACCCCGACGTGCATTTACGTGTGGGTCATCAACATTCACAATTTCGGCCGATTCTGGTCCATTTCATGCACTATTACTCACCGTTTAGGGGTCCCAGAGCAATTTCCACGTTTGACGATCCTAGGGGTGCGTTTACGTGTCCGTCCTCAACACTCAAAATTTTGGCCAATTCTGACCCGTTTCGTGGACTATTACTCACCGTTGTGGGGTCCTGAAGCGATTTCCATAGTTGTTGAACCCCAAGGTGCGCTTACATGTTGGTCATCAACACTCGTAGTTTTGGCCGATTTTGGCCCACTTCGTGGACTATTACTCGCTGTTTTGGGGTCCCGGATTGATTTCCATGATTAATGAACCCCGGGATGCGTTTACGTGTCGGTCATCAACACTCACAATTTTGGCCGATTCTGGCCCGTTTGAGTGACTATTACTCACTCTTTTGGGGTCCCGGAGTGATTTCCACGATTAACAAACCCCGGGGTGCGTTTACATGCCTGTCATCAACACTCACAATTTTGGCCGATTTTCGTCCGTTTCAAGCACTATTACTCATTGTTTTGGGGTGCCAGAGCGATTTCCACCATTGAGGACCCTCGGGGTGCGCTTACGTGTCAGTCATCAACACTCACAGTTTTGGCCGATTCTGGCCCGTTCGGTAGACTATTACTCATTGTTATGGGGTCCCGGGGTGATTTCCATGATTAACGAACCCCGGGGTGCCATTACGTGTCGGTCATTAACACTCATAGTTTTGGACGATACTGGGCCGTTTCATGGACTATTACTCATTGTTTTGGGGTCCCGAAGTGATTTCCACGGTTGACGAACACCGGGGTGCGTTTACATGTCGGTCATCAACACTCACAATTTTGGCCAATTCTGGTCCTTTTCGAGTACTATTACTCATTGTTTTGGGGTGCCAGAGCAATTTCCATGTTTGACGATCCCCGGGGTGCGTTTACGTGTCCTTCATCAACATGCATAGTTTGGCCAATTCCGACCCATTTCATGGACTATTACTCAACGTTTTGGGGTCCCGAAGCGATTTCCATAGTTGTTCAACCGCAAGGTTCGCTTACGTGTCGGTCATCAACACTCACAGTTTTGGCCGATTCTGGCCCGTTTCGTGGACTATTACTCACTACTTTGGGGTCCCGGGGTGTTTCCATGATTAACGAACCCCGGGGTGCGTTTACATGTCGGTCATCAACACTCACAGATTTGGAGGATTCTGGGCCGTTTCATGGACTATTAGTCACTGTTTTGGGGTCTCGGAGTAATTTCCACGATTAACGAACCCCAGGGTGCGTTTAAGTGTCCGTCGTTAACACTCACAATTTTGGCCGATTTTGGCCTGTTTCGTGGACTTTTACTCACCGTTTTGGGGTCCCAAAGTGATTTCCATGGATGTGGAACCCCAAGATGCGCTTACGTGTCAGTCATCAACAATCGCAGTTTTGGCCGATTTTGCCCTGTTTCATGGACTATTACTCATTGTTTTGGGGTCGAGGAGTGACTTCCATGATTAACGAACCCCGGGGTGCTTTTCGTCTCGGCCATTAACACTCGCGGTTTTTGGCGATTCTGACCCGTTTCATGGACAATTACTCACCGTTTTGGGGTCCCAAAGCGATTTCCATGGTTGTTGAATCCCAAGGTGTCGGTCATCAACAATCACAATTTTGGCCTATTCTCGCCGTTTCTTGGACTATTAGTCATTGTTTTGGGGTCCCGGTGTGATTTCCGCGGTTGACGTACCCCTGGGTGCGTTTACCTGTCGTTCGGCAGCAATCGTAGTTATTTTCGATTCTGGGCTTTTTCATGGACTATTACTCACCATTTTGGGGCCCCAGAGCTATTTCCATGACTGACGATCCTCGGGGTGCGTTTATGTGTCGATCGTCAACACTCGCAATTTTGTCCGATTCTGGCCCGTTTCATGGACTATTACTCACTGTTTTGGGGCCCCAAAGTGATTTCCATGGTTGTCGAACCCCAAGGTGCGTTTACGTGTCGGTCATCAAGAATCACAGCTTAGGCCGATTCTGGCCCGTTTCCTCGACTATTACTCAGTTTTGGGTCCCGGAGTGATTCAACGATTGACAAAACCCGAGGTGCATTTACGTGTCGGTCATCAACATTCACAATTTCGGCCGATTCTGGTCCATTTCATGCACTATTACTCGCAGTTTTGGGGTCCCAGAGCGATTTCCATGTTTGATGAATCTAGGGGTGCGTTTACGTGTCCGTCCTCAACACTCAAAGATTTGGCCAATTCTGACCCGTCTCGTGGACCATTACTCACCGTTGTGGGGTCCTGAAGCGATTTCCATAGTTGTTGAACTCCAAGGTGCGCTTACATGTTGGTCATCAACACTCGCAGTTTTGGCCGATTCTGGCCCATTTCGTGGACTATTACTCGCTGTTTTGGGGTCCCGGATTGATTTCCACGATTAATGAACCCCAGGGTGCGTTTATGTGTCGGTCATCAACACTCACAGTTTTGGCCGATTCTGGCCTGTTTCAGCGACTATTACTCACTCTTTTGGGGTCCCGGAGTGATTTCCATGATTAACAAAGCCCGGAGTGCGTTTACTTGTCCGTCGTTAACACTCACAATTTTGGCCGATTCTGGTCTGTTTCGTGGACTACTACTCACCGTTTTGGGTTCCCAAAGTGATTTCCATGGATGTTGAACCCCAAGATGCGCTTACGTGTCGGTCATCAACAATCGCAGTTTTGGCCGATTCTGCCCTGTTTCATGGACTATTACTCATTGTTTTGGGGTCGAGGAGTGATCTCCATGATTAATGAACCCTGGGGTGCGTTTCGTCTCGGTCATTAACACTCGCGGTTTTTGTCGATTCTGACCCGTTTCGTGGACAATTACTCATCGTTTTGGGGTCCCAAAGCGATTTCCATGGTTGTTGAATCCCAAGGTGTTGGTCATCAACAATCACAATTTTGGCCTATTCTCGCCGTTTCTTGGACTATTAGTCATTGTTTTGGGGTCCCGGTGTGATTTCCGCGGTTGACGTACCCCTGGGTGCGTTTACCTGTCGTTCGCCAGCAATCCTAGTTATTTTCGATTCTGTGTTTTTTCATGGACTATTACTCACCATTTTGGGGCCCCAGAGCTATTTCCATGACTAACGATCCTCAGGGTGCGTTTGTGTCTCGATCGTCAACACTCGCAATATTGTCCGATTTTGGCCCGTTTCATGGACTATTATTCACTGTTTTGGGGCCCCAAAGTGATTTCCATGGTTGTCGAACCCAAGGTGCGCTTACGTGTCGGTCATCAACAATCACAGTTTAGGCCGATTCTGGCCGTTTCTTGGACTATTACCCAGTTTTGGGTTCCGGAGTGATCCTACGATTGACGAACCCCGAGGTGCATTTACGTGTCGGTCATCAACATTCACAATTTCGGCCGATTCTGGTCCATTTCATGCACTATTACTCACCATTTTGGGGTCCCAGAGTGATTTCCATGTTTGACGATCCTAGGGGTGCGTTTACGTGTCCGTCCTCAACACTCAAAGTTTTGGCCAATTCTGACCCGTTTCGTGGACTATTACTCACCGTTGAGTGGTCCTGAAGCGATTTCCATTGTTGTTGAACCCCAAGGTGCGCTTACATGTTGCTCATCAACACTCGCAGTTTTGGCCGATTCTGGCCCGTTTCGTGGACTATTACTCGCTGTTTTGGGGTCCCGGATTGATTTCCTTGATTAATGAACCCCGGGATGGGTTTACGTGTCGGTCATCAACACTCACAGTTTTGGCCGACTCTGGCCCGTTTCAGTGACTATTACTCACTCTTTTGGGGTCCCGGAGTGATTTCCACGATTAACAAACCCCGGGCTGCGTTTACGTGCCTGTCATCAACACTCACAATTTTGGCCAATTTTCATCCGTTTCGAGCACTATTACTCATTGTTTTGGGGTACCAGAGCGATTTCCACCATTGACGGCCCTCGGGGTGCGTTTACGTGTTCGTCATCAACACTCACAGTTTTGGCCAATTCTGACCCGTTTCGTGGACTATTACTTACCGTTTTGGGGTCCCCAAACGATTTTCATAGTTTTTGAACCCCAAGTTGCGCTGACGTGTCGGTCATCAACCCTCAAAGTTTTGGCTGATTCTTGCCCATTTCGTGGACTATTACTTACTATTTTGGGGTCCCGGAGTGATTTCCACGATTAACGAACCCCAGGGTTCTTTACATGTCGGTCATCAACACTCACAGTTCCGGCCGATTCTGGGCCATCTCATGGACTATTACTCACTATTTTGGGGTCCCAGGGTGATTTTCACGATTAACGAACGCCGGGGTGCGTTTACATGTCGGCTATCAACACTCACAATTTTGCCCGATTCTGGGCTCTTTCCTGGACTATTCTTCACCGTTTTTGGGGTCCCAGAGCTATTTCCATGATTGACGATCTCCAGGGTGCGTTTATGTATCGGTCGTCAACACTCGCAATTTTGCCTGATTCTGGCCCGTTTCATGGACTATTACTAACCGTTTTGGGGTCCCGAAGCGATTTCCATAGTTGTTGAACCCCAAGGTGCGCTTATGTGTCGCTCATCAACACTCTCATTTTTTTGCCGATTCTGGCCCATTTCATGGACTATTACTCACTATTTTGGGGTCCTATTGATTCCCCCGATTGACGATCCCTGGGGTGCGTTTATGTGTGAGTCATCAACAGTCACAGTTTTGGCCGATTCTACCCTGTTTCGTGGACTATTACTCGCCGTTTTGGGGTCCCGAAGCGATTTCCATAGTTGTTGAACCGCAAGGTGCGCTTATGTGTCGGTCATCAACACTCGCAATTTTTGCCGATTCTAGCCCGTTTCATGGACTATTACTCACTATTATGGGGTCCTTGTGATTTCCGCGATTGACGATCCCTAGGGTGCGTTTATGTGTGAGTCATCAACAGTCATAGTTTTGGCCGATGCTACCGTGTTTCGTGGACTATTACTCACCGTTTTGGGGTCCCGAAGCTATTTCCATAGTTGTTGAATCGCAAGGTGCGCTTACGTGTCGGTCATCAACACTCACAGTTTTGGCCGATTCTGGCCCGTTTCATGGACTATTACTCACTGTTATGGGGTCCCGGGGTGATTTCCACGATTAACGAACCCCAGGGTGCCTTTACGCGTTGGCCGTTTCGTGGACTATTACTCATTGTTTTGGGGTCCCGATGTGATTTCCACGGTTGACGAACCCCGGGGGCGTTTACATGTCGGTCATCAACACTCACAATTTTGGCCAATTCTGGTCCTTTTCGAGTACTATTACTCATTTTTTTGGGGTGCTAGAGCGATTTCCATGTTTGACGATCCCCGGAGTGCGTTTACGTGTCCTTCGTCAACATGCATAGTTTGGCCAATTCCAACCCATTTCGTGGACTATTACTCACCGTTTTGGGGTCCCGAAGCGATTTCCATAGTTGTTGAGCCGCAAGGTACACTTACATGTCGGTCATCAACAATCACAGTTTTGGCCGATTCTGGCCCGTTACGTGGACTATTACTCACTACTTTGGGGTCCCGGGGTGTTTCCATGATTAACGAACCCCAGGGTGCGTTTACGTGTCGGTCATTAACACTCACATTTTTGGACGATTCTGGCAGTTTCATGGACTATTACTCACTGTTTTGGGGTCTCGGAGTGATTTCCACGATTAACGAACCCCGGGGTGCGTTTACGTGTCCGTCGTTAACACTCACAATTTTGGCCGATTCTGGCCTGTTTCGTGGACTATTACTCACCGTTTTGGGGTCCCAAAGCGATTTCCATGGATGTTGAACCCCAAGATGCACTTACGTGTCGGTCATCAACAATCGCAGTTTTGGCCGATTCTGCCCTGTTTCATGGACTATTACTCATTGTTTTGGGGTCGAGGAGTGATTTCCATGATTAACGAACCCCGGGGTGCGTTTCGTCTCGGTCATTAACACTCGCGGCTTTTGTCGATTCTGACCCGTTTTTTGGACAATTACTCACCGTTTTGGGGTCCCAAAGCGACTTCCAAGGTTGTTGAATCCCAAGGTGTCGGTCATCAACAATCACAATTTTGGCCGATTCTGGCTGTTTCCTGGACTATTAGTCATTATTTTGGGGTCCCGGTGTGATTTTCGCGGTTGACGTACCTCGGGGTGCGTTTACCTGTCGTTCGCCAGCAATCCTAGTTATTTTCGATTCTGGGCTCTTTCGTGGACTATTACTCACCATTTTGGGGCCCCAGAGCTATTTCGATGACTGACGATCCTCGAGGTGCGTTTATGTGTCGATCGTCAACACTCGTAGTTTTGTCTGATTCTGGCCCGTTTCATGGACTATTACTCACTGTTTTGGGGCCCCAAAGTGATTTCCATGGTTGTCGAACCCCAAGGTGCGCTTACGTGTCGGTTATCAACAATCGCAGCTTAGGCCGATTCTGGCCCGTTTCCTGGACTATTACTCAGTTTTGGGTCCTGAAGTGATTCTACGATTCACGAACCCCGAGGTGCGTTTACGTGTCGCTCATCAACATTCACAATTTCGGCGGATTCTGGTCCATTTCATGCAATATTACTCACTGTTTTGGGGTCCTAGAGCGATTTCCATGTTTGACGATCCTAGGGGTGCGTTTACGTGTCCGTCCTCAACACTCAAATATTTGGCCAATTCTGACACGTTTCGTGGACCATTACTCACCGTTGTGGGGTCCTGAAGCGATTTCCATAGTTGTTGAACCCCAAGATGCGCTTACATGTTGGTCATCAACACTCGCAGTTTTAGCCGATTCTGGCCCGTTTCATGGACTATTACTCGCTGTTTTGGGGTCCCGGATTGATTTCCACGATTAATGAACCCCGGGGTGCATTTACGTGTCGGTCATCAACACTCACAGTTTTGGCCGATTCTGGCCCATTTCAGAAACCATTACTCACTCTTTTGGGGTCCCGGAGTGATTTCCACGATTAACAAACCCGGGGTGCATTTACGTGTCTGTCATCAACACTCACAATTTTGGCCGACTCATTGTTTTGGGGTGCCAGAGCGATTTCCACCATTGACGACCCTCGAGGTGCGCTTACGTGTTCATCATCAACACTCACAGTTTTGGCCAATTCTGACCCGTTTCATGGACTATTACTTACCGTTTTGGGGTCCCGAAACGATTTTCATAGTTTTTGAACCCCAAGTTGCGCTTACGTGTCGGTCATCAACACTCAAAGTTTTGGCCGATTCTTGCCCATTTCATGGACTATTATTACTATTTTGGGGTCCCGGAGTGATTTCCACGATTAACGAACCCCAGGGTTCTTTACATGTCTGTCATCAACACTCACAGTTCTGGCCGATTCTTGGCCATCACATGGACTATTACTCACTGTTTTGGGGTCCCAGGGTGATTTTCACGATTAATGAACGCCAGGGTTGCGTTTACATGTCGACCATCAACACTAACAATTTTGCCCGATTCTGGGCTCTTTCGTGGACAATTCCTCGCCGTTTTGGGGGTCCTATAGCTATTTCCACGATTGACGATCTCCAGGGTGCGTTTATGTGTCGGTCGTCAACACTTGCAATTTTGGCCGATTCTGGCCCGTTTCATGGACTATTACTCACCGTTTTGGGGTCCCGAAGCGATTTACATAGTTGTTGAACCCAAGGTGCGCTTATGTGTTGGTCATCAACACTCGCAATTTTGGCCGATTCTGGCCCGTTTTGTGGACTATTACTCACTACTTTGGGGTCCTGCCGATTTCTGCAGTTGACAATCCCTATGGTGCGTTTATGTGTGAGTCATCAACAGTCGCAGTTTTGGCCGATTCTGCCCTGTTTCATGGACTATTACTCACCATTTTGGGGTCACGAAGCGATTTCCATACTTGTTGAACCGCAAGGTGCACTTACGTGTCACTCATCAACACTAACAGTTTTAGCCGATTCTGGCCCGTTTCATGGACTATTACTCACTGTTTTGGGGCCCCGGGGTAATTTCCACGATTAACGAACCCCGGGGTGTGTTTACGTGTCGGTCATCAACATTGACAGTTTTGGACGATCTTGGGCTGTCTTGTTGACTATTACTCACTGTTTTGGGGTCCCGAAGTGATTTCCACGGTTGACGAACGCTGGGGTGCGTTTACATGTCGGTCATCAACACTCACAATTTTGGCCGATTCTGGTCCTTTTCGAGTACTATTACTCACCTTTTTAGGGTCCTAGAGTGATTTTCACGTTTGACAATCCTAGGGGTGCGTTTACGTGTCCGTCATCAACACTCATAGTTTTAGCCAATTCTGACCCGTTTCGTGGACTATTACTCACCGTTGTGGGGTCCTAAAGCGATTTGCATAGTTGTTGAACCCCAAGGTGCACTTACATGTCGGTCATCAACACTCGCAATTTTGGCCGATTCTGACCCGTTTCGTGGACTATTACTCACAGTTTTGGGGTCCCGGGGTGATTTTCCATGATTAACGAACCCCGGGGTTCGTTTACGTGTCGGTCATCAACACTCACAGTTTTGGACGATCCTGGGCCGTTTTGTGGACTATTACTCACTATTTTGGGGTCCCGAAGTGATTTCCATGATTAACGAACCCCGGGTTGCGTTGACATGTCAGTCATCAACACTCACAATTTTGGCCAATTCTGGTCCGTTTCGAGCACTGTTACTCATCGTTTTGGGGTGCCAGAGCGATTTCCACGGTTGTCGATCGTAGGGGTGCGTTTATGTGTCCTTCGTCAACACTCACAGTTTGGCCAATTCTGACCCGTTTCATGGACTATTACTTACAGTTTTGGGGTCCCGAAGCAATTTCCCTAGTTGTTGAACCCCAAGGTGCGCTTATGTGTCGGTCATCAACAATCACAGTTTTGGCCGATTCTGCCCTGTTTCATGGACTATTACTCATTGTTTTGGGGTCGAGGAGTGATTTCCATGATTAACGAACCCCGGGGTGCGTTTACGTCTCGGTCATTAACACTCGCAGTTTTTGTCGATTCTGACCCGTTTCGTGGACAGTTACTCACCGTTTTGGGGTCCCAAAGCAATTTCCATGGTTGTTGAAACCCAGGGTGTCGGTTATCAACAATCGTAGTTTTGGCCGATTCTAGCCGTTTTTTGGACTATTAGTCATTGTTTTGGGGTCCCGGTGTGATTTCCACGGTTGACATACCCCGGGGTGCGTTTACCCGTCGTTCGCCAGCAATCCTAGTTATTTTTTATTTTGGGCTCTTTCATGGACTATTACTCACCATTTTTGTGTCCCAGAGCTATTTCCACGATTGATGATTCCTAGGGTGCGTTTATGTGTTGGTCGTCAACACTCGCAATTTTGGCCGATTCTGGCCCGTTTCATGGACTATTACTCACTGTTTTGGGGTCCCAAAGCGATTTCCATGGTTGTCGAACCCCAAGGTGCGCTTACGTGTCGGTCATCCAAAATCGCAGTCTTGGCCGATTCTGCCCCGTTTCATGGACTATTACTCATTGTTTTGGGGTCCAGGAGTGATTTCCATGATTGACGTACGCTGGGGTGCGTTTACGTGTCATACGCCAGCAATCCTAGTTTTGTTCGATTCTGGGTTCTTTCATGGAAAATTCCTCACTGTTTTGGGGGTCCCAGAGCTATTACCACGATTGATGATCCCCAGGGTGCGTTTATGTGTCCGTCGTCAACACTCGCAATTTTGGCCGATTCTGGCCTATTTTCTGGACTATGACTCACTGTTTTGGGGTCCCGAAGTGATTTCCACGGTTGACGAACCCTGGGGTGCATTTACATGTCGGTCATCGACACCCACAATTTTGGCTGATTATGGTCCTTTTCAAGCGATATTACTCATCGTTTTGGGGTGCCAGAGGGATTTCCACGTTTGACGATCCCCGGGGTGCGTTGACGTGTCGTTCGTTAACACGCACAGTTTGGCCAATTCTGACCCGTTTCATGGACTATTACTCACCGCTTTGGGGTCCCGAAGCGATTTCCATAATTGATGAACCGCAAGGTGCGCTTACGTGTCAGTCATCAACATCACAGTTTTGGGGTCCCGGGGTGATTTCCATGATTAAGGAATCCCGTGGTGCGTTTACGTGTCGATCATCAACACTCCTAGTTTTGGACGATTCTGGGCTGTTTCGTGGACTATTACTCACTGTTTTGGGGTCCCGGAGGGATTTACACGATTAACGAACCCAGGGTGCGTTTACGTGTCTGTCGTCAACACTCGCAATTTTGGCCGATTCTGGTCCATTTCGTGGACTATTACTCACCATTTTGGGGTCCCAAAGCGATTTCCATGGTTGTTGAACCAAAATGTGCGCTTACGTGTCGGTCATCAACAATCGCAGTTTTGGCCGATTCTGACCCGTTTCGTGTACTATTACTTACCATTTTGGGGCCCCAAAGCGATTTCCATGGATGTTGAACCCCAAGGTGCGCTTACGTGTCGGTCATCAACAATCACAGTTTTGGCCGATTCTGCCCTGTTTCATGGACTATTACTCATTGTTTTGGGGTCGAGGAGTGATTTCCATGATTAACGAACCCCGGGGTGCGTTTACGTCTCGGTCATTAACACTCGCAGTTTTTGTCGATTCTGACCCGTTTAGTGGACAGTTACTCACTGTTTTGGGGTCCCAAAGCAATTTCCATGGTTGTTGAAACCCAAGGTGTCGGTTATCAACAATCGTAGTTTTGGCCGATTCTAGCCGTTTTTTGGACTATTAGTCATTGTTGTGGGGTCCCGGTGTGATTTCCACGGTTGACATACCCCGGGGTGCGTTTACCTGTCGTTCGCCAGCAATCCTAGTTATTTTTTATTTTGGGCTCTTTCATGGACTATTACTCACCATTTTTGTGTCCCAGAGCTATTTCCACGATTGATGATTCCTAGGGTGCGTTTATGTGTTGGTCGTCAACACTCGCAATTTTGGCCGATTCTGGCCCGTTTCGTGGACTATTACTCACTGTTTTGGGGTCCCAAAGCGATTTCCATGGTTGTCGAACCCCAAGGTGCGCTTACGTGTCGGTCATCCAAAATCGCAGTCTTGGCCGATTCTGCCCCGTTTCATGGACTATTACTCATTGTTTTGGGGTCCAGGAGTGATTTCCATGATTGACGTACGCTGGGGTGCGTTTACGTG
>NC_041387.1:683559686-683595520 GCF_002162155.2 Triticum dicoccoides | reverse complement strand
GTGTCGGTCATCAACAATCGCAGTTTTGGCCGATTCTGACCCGTTTCGTGTACTATTACTTACCATTTTGGGGCCCCAAAGCAATTTCCATGGATGTTGAACCCCAAGGTGCGCTTACGTGTCGGTCATCAACAATCACAGTTTTGGCCGATTCTGCCCTGTTTCATGGACTATTACTCATTGTTTTGGGGTCGAGGAGTGATTTCCATGATTAACGAACCCCGGGGTGCGTTTACGTCTCGGTCATTAACACTCGCAGTTTTTGTCGATTCTGACCCATTTCGTGGACAGTTACTCACCGTTTTGGGGTCCCAAAGCAATTTCCATGGTTGTTGAAACCCAAGGTGTCGATTATCAACAATCGTAGTTTTGGCCGATTCTAGCCGTTTTTTGGACTATTAGTCATTGTTGTGGGGTCCCGGTGTGATTTCCACGGTTGACATACCCCGGGGTGCGTTTACCTGTCGTTCGCCAGCAATCCTAGTTATTTTTTATTTTGGGCTCTTTCATGGACTATTACTCACCATTTTTGTGTCCCAGAGCTATTTCCACGATTGATGATTCCTAGGGTGCGTTTATGTGTTGGTCGTCAACACTCGCAATTTTGGCCGATTCTGGCCCGTTTCGTGGACTATTACTCACTGTTTTGGGGTCCCAAAGCGATTTCCATGGTTGTCGAACCCCAAGGTGCGCTTACATGTCGGTCATCCAAAATCGCAGTTTTGGCCGATTCTGCCCCGTTTCATGGACTATTACTCATTGTTTTGGGGTCCAGGAGTGATTTCCATGATTGACGTACGCTGGGGTGCGTTTACGTGTCATACGCCAGCAATCCTAGTTTTGTTCGATTCTGGGTTCTTTCATGGAAAATTCCTCACTGTTTTGGGGGTCCCAGAGCTATTACCATGATTGATGATCCCCAGGGTGCGTTTATGTGTCCGTCGTCAACACTCGAAATTTTAGCCGATTCTGGCCTATTTTCTGGACTATTACTCACTGTTTTGGGGTCCCGAAGTGATTTCCACGGTTGACGAACCCTGGGGTGCATTTACATGTCGGTCATCGACACCCACAATTTTGGCTGATTATGGTCCTTTTCATGCACTATTACTCATCGTTTTGGGGTGCCAGAGGGATTTCCACGTTTGACGATCCCCGGGGTGCGTTGACGTGTCGTTCGTTAACACGCACAGTTTGGCCAATTCTGACCCGTTTCATGGACTATTACTCACCGCTTTGGGGTCCCGAAGCGATTTCCATAATTGATGAACCGCAAGGTGCGCTTACGTGTCAGTCATCAACACTCACAGTTTTGGGGTCCCGGGGTGATTTCCATGATTAAGGAATCCCGTGGTGCGTTTATGTGTCGATCATCAACACTCCTAGTTTTGGACGATTCTGGGCTGTTTCGTGGACTATTACTCACTGTTTTGGGGTCCCGGAGTGATTTACACGATTAACGAACCCAGGGTGCGTTTACGTGTCTATCGTCAACACTCGCAATTTTGGCCGATTCTGGTCCATTTCGTGGACTATTACTCACCATTTTGGGGTCCCAAAGCGATTTCCATGGTTGTTGAACCAAAATGTGCGCTTACGTGTCGGTCATCAACAATCGCAGTTTTGGCCGATTCTGACCCGTTTCGTGTACTATTACTTACCATTTTGGGGCCCCAAAGCGATTTCCATGGATGTTGAACCCCAAGGTGCGCTTACGTGTCGGTCATCAACAATCACAGTTTTGGCTGATTCTGCCCTGTTTCATGGACTATTACTCATTGTTTTGGGGTCGAGGAGTGATTTCCATGATTAACGAACCCTGGGGTGCGTTTATGTCTCGGTCATTAACACTCGCTGTTTTTGTCGATTCTGACCGGTTTCATGGACAATTACTCACCATTTTGGGGTCCCAAAGCGATTTCCATGGTTGTTAAACCCCAAGGTGCGCTTACCTGTCGGTCATCAATAATCGCAGTTTTGGACGATTCTAGCCGTTTCTTGGACTATTACTCATTGTTTTGGGGTCCCGGTGTGATTTCCACAGTTGACGTACCCCGGGGTGCGTTTACCTGTCGTTCACCAGCAAATCCTAGTTATTTTCTATTCTAGGCTCTTTCATGGACTTACTCACCATTCTGGGGCCCTAGAGCTATTTCCACAACTGACGATCCCCGGGGTGCCTTTATGTGTCCATCGTCAACACTCGCAATTTTGGCTGATTCTGGCCCGTTTTGTGGACTATTACTCACTGTTTTGGGGTCCCAAAGCGATTTCCGTGGTTGTCGAACCCCAAGGTGCGCTTACGTGTCGGTCATCAACAATTGCAGTCTGGGCCGAATCTGGCCTGTTTGTTGGACTATTACTCAGTTTTGGGTCCCGGAGTGATTTCTATGCTTGACGAACCCCGAGGTGCCTTTACGTGTCAGTTATCAACATTCACATTTTGGCCAATTCTGGTCCATTTCATGCACTATTACTCACCGTTTTGGGGTCCTAGAGCGATTTCCATGTTTGACAATCCTAGGGGTGCGTTTACGTGTCCGTCATCAACACTCACAGTTTTGGCCAATTCTGACCCGTTTCGTGGACTATTACTCACCATTGTGGGGTCCTGAAGCGATTTGCATAGTTGTTGAACCCCAAGGTGCTCTTACATGTCGGTCATCAACACTCGCAGTTTTGGCCGATTCTGGCCTGTTTCGTGGACTATTACTTACTGTTTTGGGGTCCCGGATTGATTTCCATGATTAACGAACCCTGGGGTATGTTTACGTGTCGGTCATCACCACTCATAGTTTTGGCCGATTCTGGCCCATTTCAGTGACTATTACTCACTCTTTTGGGGTCCCGAAGTAATTTCCACGATTAACGAACCCCGAGGTGCGTTTACGTGTCTTTCATCAACACTCGCAATTTTGGCCGATTTTTGTCCGTTTCGAGCACTATTACTCATTGTTTTGGGGTGCCAGAGTGACTTCCACCATTGACGACCCTCGGGGTGCGTTTACGTGTTCGTCATCAACACCCATAGTTTTGGCCAATTCTGACCTGTTTCATGGACTATTACTTACAGTTTTGGGGTCCCGAAGCAATTTTCATCGTTTTTGAACCCCAAGTTCCGCTTACGTGTCGATCATCAACACTCAAAGTTTTGGCCGATTCTTGCCCATTTCATGGACTATTACTTAATATTTTGGGGTGCCGGAGTGATTTCCACGATTAACAAACCCCAGGGTTCTTTACATGTCGGTCATCAACACTCACAGTTCTGTCCGATTCTGGGCCATCTCGTGGACTATTACTCCCTGTTTTGGTGTCACATCCCCAGTTCAGGCCTTGCTTGTTTTAGCTTTAGCATCCATGCATCATGTTTAAATTTTATGAAACTTGAAATGGGGGCTGATAAACCCTAGCAGCTAATGAATTCAACTAGGGTCAAAATAAAATCTTTTTCAATAAACCCAAAATGCCCTCTGGAAATGTTCATGATTTCTGGTAAAGGTGAAAACCTCTGCCAAAAATGATGCACATATTTTTAGGCCATTCTGGATTTTTGAATTAAATCATTACTTATTTGCATTTGGGCATTTAAATACTATAAAATATTTTAAATGCTCAAATAATCCCAAACTGAAATGATTACTGTAGGATATATTTCTAACAGTGGTCATGAGCAGTTGCATGATTTTTGGGATTGATTTAGTATTTTTAATAAAGCCATAAAGCTGCAGAAAAATAGAAAAACAGGAAAAGAGAGAGAGAGAGAGAGTTAGTACCTGGCGCTTACCTAAAGCCCACAGGCCCAGCACTGTGAAGCCTAGGAGCTGGCCCAGCCCAGCAGGCCACCCCCCTCCCGTCGTCTTCCTCCCCTCGCCCCAAAGCAGCTCGGTGGCGGGCGCTGCCATCACCATGGCCTCCTCCCTGCCTGCTTCACCCCTCCCCGACCCTTCTAGCGATGCCACGGGGACGCCCATGACCCCTCTCCCTCGCTCCCTCGCCTCTCCACTCCTCCCTAGCTCCTCCCCCTGCACCACCGAGCGGAGCTCGTCGCCGCCGCTCGCCGTAGCCACGCCTACCGTGCCCCCCTCGCCTCCCCGTGTCGTCTGAAAGCTCCGCCACCATCCGTTACACCTCCTGGAGCGAGCCCCAAGCGCCCGGACGTCCCAAGACGACCGCCTCGACTCTGTCTTCAAGCTTCGGTCGCCGGCGATCGCCCTCGACGATTCGTCATCCTCAGCACGCCCCCGGCTACCCCGAGCATCGCTTCGTGATCTACGTGAGCCCTGCCGTCTTTCCCCTCTCTTCTCGCTGTGGAACGCATCCCCTAGCCGTGTTTTCCTCGGAGCCTAAAGCTTCTGCCGCCGGCCATGGCGCCGTCGTGGCTAGAGCCACAGTGGCTCGAATCCAAGCTCACCGTTGTGCTCAGCAAACCTCCAGGAGCACCTAGAGTCCACCCGTTGCTCCTGCCGTGCACCATAGCGGCGGTTGCATCATCGCCCAAACTCCGGCCGCCGCCGTGAGCTTGATTCCGGCGAGCTCGACTGACCTCAGCCCCTCTTTTTTGCGTAGATGGATGCGGCCAAGCACCCGCAACGCGTAGATGCCCTCCGCCTTGCAAATGGTCGCCGGAATAGAAACTCCGACGAGCCACCGCCGTCCTTTAAGGTCGTCGGCGACTTGATCCGGCGACGCCGACGTGGCGTGATTAGATTAGGTCTAATCCACCCACTAATTACCACCGCAGCCACTCACACCTGGGCCCCGCTGACTAACTAACCCTGGATTATCTCCTGTTTAGACTAAACTAACCCTACGGGCCCCACAGGTCAGTTTGACCTGGCCACGTCACACGCTGACTGGCCCCACGCGTCAGAATTGACCCAACTGACGTGGCCGTTGACTGGGCCCACATGTCAGCAGCACTAACCAACCCTTGTCACTGACCAGTGGACCCCACTGGTCAGATTTGACCTGCAGCAGCGCCTGTTGACCTGCTGACGTCATAGTGACGCAGTGCTTACGCAATAAATCATTTACTGGATTTATTCTTATTCAGGAAATTCCAGAAAATGTTCAAAACTTCTAAAATTCATAGAAAATCAATCGTAACTCCAAATGAAATAATTTATATATGAAAAATGATCAAAAAAATCCAATCTATCCATCTGTACCATTTTCATGCATGTTAGAACAACTTATGACTACTGTTTAGGACAATTCAATTAAATGGCATGTAATAAATCACATATGGAGTTTGAATTTGAATCTTTGATTCAAACCAACTTCATTTAACTTGTTGCTAGTTGCATTAGCTCAAACCATAGCATATTGCCATGTCACATTCATGCATCATATAGTTGCATTGCATTGATTGTGTTCTCCCTTGTTTGCTGGTATTTGTCCCCTCTCAGTAGACGACGTTCCGACGATGAGTTCGATGACACCAATGAAGAACTATATTATCTTCAGAAGTGCCAGGCAAGCAAAACCCCCTTGTTCATTCCGATAAAATCCCACTCTCTCGCTCCTGCTCTCTTTTACTGCATTAGGACAACAACGATTCATCTGTTACTTGCTGCGGTAGCTGAACCCCTTTGTCCTTTGCATGACCTGTCATTGCCACAGTAAATAGATGAAACCCACTAGCATGAGTAGGAGTTGTTTGAGCCCTGTTGTGCCTACTCATTCATGTTTGTTTGTCATGCCTGCTACTGCTTAGAGTTGAGTCAGGTCTGATTCATCGGGGATGAATTGGAGGTGTGTGAACATGTCCTACTGTTGAGAGCTAAGTGTGTGAACACGATTTGGTAAAGGTAGCGGTGAGAGGCCATGTAGGAGTACATGGTGGGTTGTCTCATTGCAGCCGTCCTCAGGAACTGAGTTCTGTGTTTGTGATCCATGACCAGTTACTACCATGCATTGGAATGCTTAAGTGCCCCTCTCGACTAATTAATCAACTCGATCTCTGTCCAGGAGTTGCAACTAGTTTCTGGTGTTTGTAGGTTGTGTTAGTAGTCTACCAAGTGGTACCCGGTACAGGTGGGCTTGGGACAGACTAGGCACCATGGCACGGTGTACCAAGCGTAGATCCACCCGTCGAGGTGGGCTTGGGAACCCAACACACATCGTTTGGGGCCGTGAGCGACACGCCGGCCGGATCTCCTTGCGGATGGAACCCGAATAGGCGATAAACCTGGACAAGAGACTTGTGTGGTTAGTCAGGTCGTGGCCGACACCCTCGTTGGGCTTCCGCTTGAAGGTTGCCGAGTACATGTCGTGTAAACAGCGGTAAGTGGTGAGAGCGTGTGTGAAGAAGTACACCCCTGCAGGGTTAATATGATCTATTCGAATAGCCGTGTCCGCGGTAAAGGACTTCTGGGTTGCCTGTACAGTTCATAGACAAGTGAAAGTGGATACTCTAAAATACGCAAGATAAGCGTGAGTGCTATGGATGGCGTTCTCGTAGGGAGACGGGAGCGGATCCATAGTGGTGTATTGATATGGTGAATATGTGGACTCGTGTGCGCCACCTCAAAAGAGTTACTTGCAGTCGTAGTTTAGGATAGCCACCGAGTCAAAGCTGGCTTGCTGCTGTTAAACCCCACCATCCCCTTGTTGATAATGATGCATATGTAGTTAGTTCTGATGTAAGTCTTGCTGGGTACATTTGTACTCACGTTGCTTAATTTAGGTTTTTGCAGAGAGACTTCAGTCTCGCTAGTAGTACCGCATGGACTTCGACGTTTAGCTTGTTACCTCAGCTACGATTTTGTGCCCTCGGCAGGATCTAGTAGATAGTCAGGCTTCTCAGCCTTTTTCATTTATAGTTGTCTGTACTCAGACATGTTAAGCTTCCGCTTGTGCTTGACTTGTTTGCTCTGAGTGTTGGGTCATGAGACCCATGTTTGTAATATCTCGCTCCTCGGAGCCTATTGATTGAAATACTTGAGTTGTAGAGTCATGTTGTGATGCCATGTTGTATTTGCACATATCGAGCATATGGTGTGCATGTTATTGAAGTGCTTGGTATGTGTGGGATCTGACTATCTAGTTGTTTATCCTTAGTAGCCTCTCTTACCGGGAAATGTCTCCTAGTGTTTCCACCAAGCTATGGTAGCTTGCTACTGCTCCGGAACACTTAGCTGGCCGGCATGTGTCCTTCTTCGTTCCTGTGTCTGTCCCTTCGGGGAAATGTCACGCGATGAATACCGGAGTCCTGTTAGCCCGCTACAGCCCGGTTCACCGGAATCCTGCTAGCCTAGTGCTACAGCCTGGATTCACTCGCTGATGACCGACACGTTCGATGCTAGGTCATGGATGCCTGTCCCTACAAGTTTGTGCCACTTTGGGTTTACGACTAGCCATGTCAGCCCGGGCTCCTTATCATATGGATGCTAGCGACACTATCATATACGTGTGCCAAAAGGCGCAAACGGTCCCGGGCAAAGGTAAGGAGACACCCGTGGGGATACCGTGCGTGAGGCCGCAAAGTGATATGAGGTGTTACATGCTAGATCGATGTGGCATTGAGTCGGGGTCCTGACAGCTTTGGTATCAGAGCTTGACTGCCTGTAGGATTACCAAGCCAAACTGGTCGAAGTTGAGTCTACAAATGCTTTAGTTGTATGTAGGGGAATTGATTGTGGGATGGAACGTAAGGCTCTTTTTACTCCTTATATCTCATGCCCTTCTGATTTGAGTCATCTTATCTTTCCTGCGGGGTTAAGGAACTAGGCTTTCTCTTTCTTCTATTAGGATCACGTGTTACTAATCCGTAGACTTATAGGATCAATGGATTCAAGCCTCAGTTCAGTTCCTACTATCTCCGTGTATTCATAGTTGATTTCAGAACCTTGATATTATGATGTTCGAGTGGCTATGCCACCATTTTGTAGGATGTCTTAAATCCTTTGGAGCATTTACAGCCGTTATGCTGTCCGAGTCGTCCCAGGTTTCTAAACAATCTGGTGCATTTGCAAAATCCTTTCCCTCTGATTTTGATGTTCTTTTAGGCCAGGTTAATCACACTTATTGTTGAGTTGAGGTATTCTATTGCCTCGACATTTATGTTGGAGCTATTATTATGACCTTAGGTGTCTAGAGTATCATCTAGTAATCCAGCCATGCTCTGTGTTCCCAGTGTGATGATTCTGACCATCATTCTCGAAAGCATCCCATGATGCCATTTATTTAGTAGGCATTCTATTCCTGGGTTTTGAACCCGAGATTCACCCTACCTACTTCTTGTTGGTGGTATTTGCTAGTTCCTTTAGGTTATTAGTAACCTTTGCGATAGTCCTCGAAGTTCGTGGTATTTCCTTCTTCCAAATACTATGAACCACTTTATGGCAGAAGTTTGTTGGATCAAAAGATCACAACAGGAATATCCTCGATGTGTTCTCCATTCTATATTGTGGCTTTGCCAGTTCTACCTTTCTGCATGGGTTATCCGGAAGAAATATGTTGAACTTCGTTCGACATGCTAAACCATGCATCCACAACTCAGAAAATCATATGTTCCTTTGAGTTGTCCCTCTTTAGTTGTCTTCTGACCCTCGTCTATCAATTGATAGTCAAGAGTATGTGTGCATTCGTTCATCGATGTCTGTTACTCTTGTGGTCCATCATGCCATTCTATTCCAGAATGACTAGGAGAAACAAACTCCAGTACCTCATCCATATCCAGGATTGGGTCAAAGTAGTTGTGCTCCGCAGATCAAATACTAATCCAGCTTTTGCTCTGCTCAACCTTGGAGTATTACCATCTTTATATCAAGAATATCATGGGAACTGCACACCATCCTATGAACTCTTGATACAGTGATACTCTTTCCATCATTATTCATTTCTCGGTTCCCGTGTTGTTGCAACCGGAATGTCGACAAGTGAATCGTGATGTGTGAAATCAATACTCCTAGCAACCTTGTTGCTTGGTAGTTAAAGGACAATAGTTTCATTCTTAGTGCGTTGGTTCTTGAATCATCATTCTAAGACTGAACGTGCTACCTAGTCCTTATTTTTGGTGCACCCTTCGATCGGTGAGTTAGGATTTTGTCAATCCCACGCTCATTTGATCATATCATCTTGCCTGGAAAGCAAGATTGCTCTCGAGCTTGGTAACATAACGGTGGTTCGTGATTTTCCGAATGTCTTCTCGAAAGTATTACCAGGTTGTCACCTGACCGCTATGTTGAGCTCGTGACCAAGTTGGTTTTCGAAACCACCCTTTCTCCAAGAATCCATGTTGGATACCCCTGAGCTAGTTGGTTAAGCTAAACAACAACTTGGAGAGTTAGAAGATGAAAGCTTGTCTGACTTAGCTCATTCCAAAGGGATATCTTTGTGTGTGTGTGTTGAAGAAAGATGATATTTTCACCGATTGGTCCCTGTGATCAGTTAATGGACCTATCATCTTATCCAATTTTTGATTTGAGTATGGGCTATTCTCAGATCAAATCAGAACCAACGATGTTCGTAATGTTGTCTTATTCATGGTTGAACCCTCGAGCATGCACCATTACATCTTTTGGTCTGACCAATTCTATTGCCTTGTTCACATAGTTATGGAATTCCATCTATATGGAAATCTTGATAAATTGTTGTTGAGCCCATTGACAACATTTCATCATCTCCATGATTCATGTTGAACATCTAGCTAGTGTTGGAAACTTCTAAAAAGCATTACCTTCATGTCCCGCTCATGAAGCATATGCTCGGATGAAAGAAGTGACTTCCTCTAATTCATGTGCATTTGGTGCAAGTCGCCGCCGTGGGTTTGAGAAAGGTTTGTTTTGTTTCCTCTGGAATCGTCCCAAGTCAGTCATGCATTGCAAAGTATACTGTGGTTTGGTAGATTAATTACCTCCACTCCATATGTATTCCGTAGCACACCAAGCCACTGATTGATTTGTTCAAGGAAAAGGAGTTGATGTGCTAATCCTAGGTCATGCACAAGACTTCGACATCCTCGATGATGGTTCCCAACCTGAACCCGGTAGTGTTTTATTATAAGGCTACTACGTGGTCATGCTTGTCTGGGACAGCGTGTTCACATGTATGTAGCAGAACCAGCTCATGTTTTAGAGCTTGCTATCGTAGTTCATTTCCAGAGAATCTCGCAACGTCATCTCGTCGAATTGTGTTGCAAACTTTCATTTTTCTTCCTAGACCCGATGAGTTTGGAATATCCTGACACCAGCCAGATCTGAATCTCAGGCAGATATGATGGTTGGAACGTTTTCCAAAGTACTATAATATTGATCTCTTTGTAACCCGGTAAAGTGGTTGTCGTGGCCAACACCACCCACCCAAAAGACCTAATATTGTAGTATCTTGATTGAGGAAGTTGGCCACCTCCCCATAAGGATTTCATAAGATCTACTCCCTAGTTGTTACTTATGTATTTTTGTGTTCCCGAAGTCCGACCTTTTACTTGATGTTCTAGATATCAAACCATAATTATCTACGGATTATGCTAGCACATCAAGGAGAACATTAGAAGCGGAGTGCTAAATGTCTCTCGGTCGATCATCCAGATTTTGTTTCCTTGGCCTCGCTAAGGTGAAATCTGAGAAAGTGTTATCTTCCTTTGCATCTGCATCGTCCATCGCTATTCATCATGGTAATATGTTGTGTTGTCAGCACCTTTGACACGGATGTTGGTAAGACCCTGATGAATATGGAAATGCTCAAGTTCTTGAGAGCACGCTCAGTCACTAGGTTATATCCCCGGTATCCATTGGATTGTGCCTTCCATCTGCCGAGTTGTCTTATAACTCTAGTTTCCTTTCCAAACTGAGTATGCCACTCTTTCGAACTCTTCCAAAGGATCATTTGTGATTTGCCTCAAGTCGGTATAAAGAGTTTCAATGATCTCTAGATCAAAGGTAATTCTTTTTGCCACTTAAGGTAATAATCTACGAATCACCCTCCTCTAGGATGTCCCGCTGTGGCATCATGGCAACTCAACTCCTCGCTACGTTGACAACCGTTCACCACCCCCTTAAGCGTGGAATTGTTGTCTACCTAGTGAACCCTTGTCATTTGTTCCACCCCATGCCTCTATATGTATGCTTCGTGTCTGAGCTCAAGAGATGTTGCTATGACTCACCTCGTGAGTTGATCCTAAGTTGATTGATCTTCGAGAAGATCGATTCTTCTGGAGTTGTCCTTTTCCTCTCGTTGTCATGTTAGATGGAGATCTCAGAGCAAGACGTCGAAACAAAGATGGTGATCGAATCAACGTTCTCATGAAGTGCACCTTGGATCGTGAAATTGTGTTAGTTTGCGTCCCCCCGTCATCTTACCCTACGCTTGAATCTCGAGACGAGATTCTCGTTTAGTGGGGGTGAGTTGTCACATCCCCAGTCCAGGCCTTGCTTGTTTTAGCTTTAGCATCCATGCATCATGTTTAAATTTTATGAAACTTGAAATGGGGGCTGATAAACCCTAGCAGCTAATGAATTCAACTAGGGTCAAAATAAAATCTTTTTCAATAAACCCAAAATGCCCTCTGGAAATGTTCATGATTTCTGGTAAAGGTGAAAACCTCTGCCAAAAATGATGCACATATTTTTAGGCCATTCTGGATTTTTGAATTAAATCATTACTTATTTGCATTTGGGCATTTAAATACTATAAAATATTTTAAATGCTCAAATAATCCCAAACTGAAATGATTACTGTAGGATATATTTCTAATAGTGGTCATGAGCAGTTGCATGAGAAGCTACAGAAAAATAGAAAAACAGGAAAAGAGAGAGAGAGAGAGTTAGTACCTGGCGCTTACCTAAAGCCCACAGGCCCAGCACTGTGCAGCGTAGGAGCTGGCCCAGCCCAGCAGGCCACCCCCTCCTGTCGTCTTCCTCCCCTCGCCCCAAAGCAGCTCGGTGGCGAGCGCTGCCGTCACCGTGGCCTCCTCCCTGCCTGCTTCACCCCTCCCCGACCCTTCTAGCGATGCCATGGGGATGCCCATGACCCCTCTCCCCTCTCCCTCACTCCCTGGCCTCTCCACTCCTCTCTAGCTCCTCCCCCTGCACCACCGAGCGGAGCTCGTCGCCGCCGCTCGCCGTAGCCACGCCCACCGTGCTCCCCTCGCCTCCCCGTGTCGTCTGAAAGCTCTGCCACCATCCGTTACACCTCCTGGAGCGAGCCCCAAGCGCCCGGACGCCCCAAGACGACCGCCTTGACTCCGTCTTCAAGCTTCGGTCGCCGGTGATCGCCCTCGACGATTCGTCATCCTCAGCATGCCCCCGGCTACCCCGAGCATCGCTTCGTGATCTACGTGAGCCCTGCCGTCTTTCCCCTCTCTTCTCGCTGCGGAACGCGTCCCCTAGCCGTGGTTTTCCTCGGAGCCGAAAGCTTCTGCCGCCCGCCATGGCGCCGTCGTGGCTAGAGCCACAGTGGCTCGAAGCCAAGCTCACCGTTGTGCTCAGCAAACCTCCAGGAGCACCTAGAGTCCACCCGTTGCTCCTGCCGTGCACCATAGCGGCGGTTGCATCATCGCCCGAACTTCGGCCGCCGCCGTGAGCTTGATTCCGGTGAGCTCGGCTGACCTCAGCCTCTCTTGTTTGCGTAGATGGATGCGGCCAAGCACCCGCAATGCGTAGATGCCCTTCGCCTTGCGAATGGTCGCCGGAATAGAAACTCCGACGAGCCACCGCCGTCCTTTAAGGTCGCCGGCGACTTGATCCGGCGACGCCGACGTGGCGTGATTAGACTAGGTCTTATCCACCCACTAATTACCACCGCAGCCACTGACACCTGGGCCCCGCTGACTAACTAACCCTGGATTATCTCTTGTTTAGATTAAACTAACCCTACGGGCCCCACAGGTCAGTTTGACCTGGCCACGTCACACGCTGACTGGCCCCACGCGTCAGAATTGACCCAGCTGACGTGGCCGTTGACTGGGCCCACATATCAGCGGCACTAACCAACCCTTGTCACTGACCAGTGGACCCCACTGGTCAGATTGGACCTGCAGCAGCGCCTGTTGACCTGCTGACGTCACAGTGACGCAGTGCTTATGCAATAAAATCATTTACTGGATTTATTCTTATTCAGGAAATTCCAGAAAATGTTCAAAACTTCTAAAATTCATAGAAAATCAACCGTAACTCTAAATGAAATAATTTATATATGAAAAATGATCAGAAAAATCCAATCTGTCCATATGTACCATTTTCATGCATGTTAGAACAACTTATGACTACTGTTTAGGACAATTCAATTAAATGGCATGTAATAAATCACATATGGAGTTTGAATTTGAATCTTTGATTCAAACCAACTTCATTTAACTTGTTGCTAGTTGGATTAGCTCAAACCATAGCATATTGCCATGTCACATTCATGCATCATATTGTTGCATTGCATTGATTGTGTTCTCCCTTGTTTGCTGGTATTTGTCCCCTCTCAGTAGACGACGTTCCGACGATGAGTTTGATGACACCGATGAAGAACTATATTATCTTCAGAAGTGCCAGGCAAGCAAAACCCCCTTGTTCATTCCGATAAAATCCCACTCTCTCGCTCCTGCTCTCTTTTACTGCATTAGGACAACAACGATTCATCTGTTACTTGCTGCGGTAGCTGAACCCCTTTATCCTTTGCATGACCTGTCATTGCCATAGTAAATAGATGAAACCCACTAGCATGAGTAGGAGTTGTTTGAGCCCTGTTGTGCCTACTCATTCATGTTTGTTTGTCATGCCTGCTACTGCTTAGAGTTGAGTCAGGTCTGATTCATCGGGGATGAATTGGAGGTGTGTGAACATGTCCTACTGTTGAGAGCTAAGTGTGTGAACACGATTTGGTAAAGGTAGTGGTGAGAGGCCATGTAGGAGTACAAGGTGGGTTGTCTCATTGCAGCCGTCCTCAGGAACTTAGTTCTGTGTTTGTGATCCATGACCAGTTACTACCACGCATTGGAATGCTTAAGTGCCCCTCTCGACTTATTAATCAACTCGATCTCTGTCCAGGAGTTGCAACTAGTTTCTGGTGTTTGTAGGTTGTGTTAGTAGTCTACCAAGTGGTACCTGGTACAGGTGGGCTTGGGACAGACTAGGCACCGTGGCACGGTGTACCAAGCAAAGATCCACCCGTCGAGGTGGGCTTGGGAACCCTGCACACATCGTTTGGGGCCGTGAGCGACACCCCGGCCGGATCTCCTTGCGGATGGAACCCGAATAGGCGATAAACCTGGATAAGAGACTTGTGTGGTTAGTCAGGTCGTGGCCGACACCCTCGCTGGGCTTCCGCTTGAAGGTTGCCGAGTACATGTCGTGTAAACGGCGGTAAGTGGTGAGAGCGTGTGTGAAGAAGTACACCCCTGCAGGGTTAATATGATCTATTCGAATAGCTGTGTCCGTGGTAAAGGACTTCTGGGTTGCCTGTACAGTTCATAGACAAGTGAAGTGGATACTCTAAAATACGCAAGATAAGCGTGAGTGATATGGATGGCGTTCTCGTAGGGAGACGGGAGCGGATCCATAGTGGTGTATTGATATGGTGAATATGTGGACTCGTGTGCGCCACCTCAAAAGAGTTACTTGCAGTCGTAGTTTAGGATAGCCACCGAGTCAAAGCTGGCTTGCTGCAATTAAACCCCACCATCCCCTTGTTGATAATGATGCATATGTAGTTAGTTCTGATGTAAGTCTTGCTGGGTACATTTGTACCCACGTTGCTCAATTTATGTTTTTGCAGAGAGACTTCAGTCTCGCTAGTAGTACCGCGTGGACTTCGACGTTTAGCTTGTTACCTCAGCTACGATCTTGTGCCCTCGGCAGGATCTAGTAGATAGTCAGGCTTCTCAGCCTTTTTCATTTATAGTTGTCTGTACTCAGACATGTTAAGCTTCCGCTTGTGCTTGACTTGTGTGCTCTGAGTGTTGGGTCATGAGACCCATGTTTGTAATATCTCGCTCCTCGGAGCCTATTGATTGAAATACTTGAGTTGTAGAGTCATGTTGTGATGCCATGTTGTATTTGCACATATCGAGCATATGGTGTGCATGTTATTGAAGTGCTTGGTATGTGTGGGATCTGACTATCTAGTTGTTTATCCTTAGTAGCCTCTCTTACCGGGAAATGTCTCCTAGTGTTTCCACTGAGCTATGGTAGCTTGCTACTGCTCCGAAACACTAAGGCTGGCCGGCATGTGTCCTTCTTTGTTCTTGTGTCTGTCCCTTCGGGGAAGTGTCACACGATGAATACTGGAGTCCTGTTATCCCGCTACAGCCCGGTTCACCGGAGTCCTGCTAGCCTAGTGCTACAGCCTGGATTCACTCGCTGATGACCGACACGTTCGATGCTGGGTCATGGATGCCTGTCCCTGTAAGTTTGTGCCACTTTGGGTTTACGACTAGCCATGTTAGCCCGGGCTCCTTATCATATGGATGCTAGCTACACTATCATATACGTGTGCCAAAAGGCGCAAACGGTCCCGGGCAAAGGTAAGGCGACACCCGTGGGGATACCGTGCGTGAGGCCGCAAAGTGATATGAGGTGTTACATGCTAGATCGATGTGGATTGAGTCGGGGTCCTGGCATTTGGGGTCCCAGGGTGTTTTTCACGATTAAGAAACGCTGGGGTGCGTTTACATGTCGGCCATCAACACTCACAATTTTGGCCGATTCTGGGCTCTTTCATGGACTATTCCTCACTTTTTTTGGGGTCCCAGAGCTAATTCTTTCATTGACGATCCCCAGGGTGCGTTTATGTGTCGGTCGTCAACACTCGCAATTGTTCCCGATTCTGGCCCGTTTCGTGGACTATTATTCACCGTTTTGGGGTCCTGAAGCGATTTCCATAGATGTTGAACCCCAAGGTGCGCTTATGTGTTGGTCATCAACACTTGCCATTTTTGCCGATTCTGGCCCGTTTCATGGACTATTAATCACTATTTTGGGGCCCTGGTGATTTCCTTGATTGACGATCCCTGGGGTGCGTTTATGTGTGAGTCATCAACAGTCACAGTTTTGGCCGATTCTACCCTGTTTCGTGGACTATTACTCACTGTTTTGGGGTCTCGAAGCGATTTCCATAGTTGTTGAACCGCAAGGTGCGCTTATGTGTCGGTCATCAACACTCGCAATTTTTACCGATTCTAGCCCGTTTCATGGACTATTACTCACTATATTGGGGTCTTGGTGATTTCCGCGATTGACGATCCCTGGGGTGTGCTGATGTGTGAGTCATCAACAGTCACAGTTTTGGCCGATTCTACTCTGTTTCGTGGACTATTACTCACCGTTTTGGGGTCCCGAAGCATTTTCCATAGTTGTTGAACCACAAGTTGCGCTTACGTGTCGGTCATCAATACTCACAGTTTTTGCTGATTCTGGCCTGTTTCGTGGACTATTACTCACTGTTTTGGGGTCCGGGGGTGATTTCAACAATTAACGAACCCCGGGGTGCCTTTACATGTCGGTGATCAACACTCACAGTTTTGGACGATCCTGGGCCATTTCATGGACTATTACTCACTGTTTTGGGGTCCCGAAGTGATTTCCACGGTTGACGAACCCCGGGGTGTGTTTACATGTCGGTCATCAACACTCAAAATTTTGGCCGATTTTGGTACTTTTCGAGTACTAGTACTCATTGTTTTGGGGTGCCAGAACAATTTCCATGTTTGACGATCCCCGGGGTGCGTGTACGTGTCGTTCGTCAATACGCACAGTTTGGCCAATTTTGAGCCATTTCATGGACTATTACTAACCGTTTTGGGGTCCCGAAGCATTTCCATAGTTGTTGAACCGCAAGGTGCGCTTACGTGTCGGTCATCAACACTCACAGTTTTGGCCGATTCTGGCCCATTTCGTGGACTATTACTCACTACTTTGGGGTCCCGGGGTGTTTCCATGATTAACGAACCCCGGGGTGCGTTTACGTGTCGGTCATCAACACTCACAATTACGGACGATTCTATGCCGTTTCATGGACTATTACTCACTGTTTTGGGGTCCCGGAGTGATTTCCACGATTAACGAACCCCGAGGTGTGTTTACGTGTCCGTCGTCAACACTCACAATTTGGGCCAATTCTAACCCGTTTCGTGGACAATTACTCACCGTTTTGGGGTCCCAAAGCGATTTCCATGGTTGTTGAACCCCAAGGTGTCGGTCATCAACAATCGCAATTTTGGCCGATTCTCGCCGTTACTTGTACTATTAGTCATTGCTTTAGTGTCCCGGTGTGATTTCCACGGTTGACGTACCCCGGGGTGCGTTTACCTGTCTTTCGCCAGCAATCCTAGTTATTCTCGATTCTAGGCTCTTTCATGGACTATTACTCACCATTTTGGGGCCCCAGAGCTATTTCCATGACTAAAGATCCTCGGGGTGCGTTTATGTGTCGGTCGTCAACACTCGCAATTTTGTCCGATTCTGGCCTGTTTCATGGACTATTACTCACTGTTTAGGGGCCCCAAAGTGATTTCCATGGTTGTCGAACCCCAAGGTGCGCTTACGTGTCGGTCATCAACAATCGCAGTTTAGGCTGATTCTGGCCCGTTTCTTGGACTATTACTCAGTTTTGGGTCCCGGAGTGATTCTACGATTGACGAACCCCGAGGTGCGTTTACGTATCGGTCATCAACATTCACAATTTCGGCCGATTCTGGTCCATTTCATGCACTATTACTCACCGTTTTGGGGTCACTGAGCGATTTCCACATTTGCCGATCCTAGGGATGCGTTTACGTGTCCGTCCTCAACACTCAAAGTTTTGGCCAATTCTGACCCGTTTCTTGGACTATTACTCACCGTTGTGGGGTCCTGAAGCGATTTCCATAGTTGTTGAACCCCAAGGTGCGCTTACATGTTGGTCATCAACACTCACAGTTTTGGCCGATTCTGGCCCGTTTCGTGGACTATTACTCGCTTTTTTGGTCCCGGATTGATTTCAGCGATTAATGAACCCCGGGGTGCGCTTACGTGTCGGTCATCAACACTCACAGTTTTGGCCGATTCTTGCCCGTTTCAGTGACTATTACTCACTCTTTTGGGGTGCCAGAGCAATTTCCACCATTGATGACCCTGGGGGTGTGTTTACGTGTTCGTCATCAATACTCACAGTTTTGGCCAATTCCGACCCGTTTCGTGGACTATTACTTACCGTTTTGGGGTCCAGAAATTCCGACCCCAAGTTGCGCTTACGTGTCGCTCCTCAACACTCATAGTTTTGTCCGATTCTTGCCCATTTCGTGGACTATTACTTACTATTTTGGGGTCCCGGAGTGATTTCCACGATTAACGAACCCAAGGGTTCTTTACATGTCGGTCATCAACACTCACTGTTCTGGCCGATTCTGGGCCATCTCGTGGACTATTACTCACTGTTTTGAGGTCCCAGGATGATTTTCATGATTAACAAACGCCGGGGTGCGTTTACATGTCGGCCATCAACACTCACAATTTTGCCCGATTCTAGGCTCTTTCGTGGACTATTCCTCACCATTTTGGGGGTCCCGGAGCAATTTACATGATTGATGATCTCCAGGGTGCGTTTATGTGTCGGTCATCAACACTCGCAATTTTGGCCGATTCTGGCACGTTTCATGGACTATTACTCACCGTTTCGGGGTGCCGAAGCGATGTCCATAGTTGTTGAAAACAAGGTGCGCTTATGTGTTGGTCATCAACACTCACAATTTTGGCCGATTCTGGCCCGTTTCATGCACTATTACTCACTATTTTGGGGTCCTGGTGATTTCCGCGGTTGACTATCCCTATGGTACGTTTATGTGTGAGTAATCAACACTCGCAATTTTGGCCGATTCTGCCTTGTTTCATGGACTATTATTCACCGTTCTAGGGTCCCGAAACGATTTCCATAGTTGTGGCTGATTCTGGCCCATTTGGTGGACTATTACTCACTGTTTTGGGGTCCCGGGGTGATTTCCACGATGAACAAACCCCGGGGTGTTTTTACGTGTTGATCATCAACACTCACAGTTTTCGACGATTCTGGCCCGTTTCGTGGACTATTACTCACTGTTTTGGGGTTCCGAAGTGATTTCCACGGTTGACGAACCCCGGGGTGCGTCTACATGTCGGTCATCAACACTCAAAATTTTGGCCAATTCTGGCCCGTTTCGTGGACCATTACTCACCGTTTTGGGGTCCCAAAGCAATTTCCATGGATATTGAACCCCCAGATGCGCTTATGTGTCGGTCATCAACAATCGCAGTTTTGGCCGATTCTCCCCTGTTTCATGGACTATTACTCATTGTTTTGGGGTCGAGGAGTGATTTCATTGATTAACGAACCCTGGGGTGCGTTTACGTCTCGGTCATTAACACTCACAGTTTTTGTCGATTCTGACCAGTTTCGTGGACAGTTACTCACCGTTTTGGGGTCCCAAAGCGATTTCCATGGTTGTTGAACCGCAATGTGTCGGTTATCAACAATCATAGTTTTGGACGATTCTAGCCGTTTTTTGGACTATTAGTCATTGTTTTGGGGTCCCGGTATGATTTCCATACCCCGGGGTGCGTTTACCTGTCGTTCGCCAGCAATCCTAGTTATTTTTTATTCTGGGCTCTTTCATGGACTATTACTCACCATTTTGGTGTTCGAGAGCTATTTCCACGATTGACGATCCCTAGGGTGCATTTATGTGTCGGTCGTCAACACTCGCAATTTTGGCCGATTCTGGCCCGTTCCGTGGACTATTACTCACTGTTTTGGGGTCCCAATGCGATTTCCATGGTTGTCAAACCCCAAGGTGCGCTTACGTGTCGGTCATCAAAAATTGCAGTTTTGGCCGATTCGGCCCCGTTTCATGGACTATTACTCATTGTTCTGGGGTCCAGGAGCGATTTCGATGATTGACATACCCTGGGGTGCGTTTACGTGTCATTCAACAGCAATCCTAGTTTTGTTCGATTCTGTATTCTTTCATGGAAAATTCCTCACCGTTTTGGGGGTCCCAGAGCTATTACCACGATTGACGATCCCCAGGGTGCGTTTATGTGTCCGTCGTCAACACTCGCAATTTTGGCCGATTCTGGCCTATTTTCTGGACTATTACTCACTGTTTTGGGGTCCCGAAGTGATTTCCACGTTTGACGAACCCCAGGGTGCATTTACATGTCGGTCATCGACACACAATTTTGGCTGATTCTGGTCCTTTTTGAGCACTATTACTCATCGTTTTGGGGTGCCAGAGTGATTTCCACGTTTGACGATCCCCGGGGTGCGTTTACGTGTCGTTCGTCAACACACATAGTTTGGCCAATTCTGACCCGTTTCATGGACTATTACTCACCGCTTTGGGGTCCCGAAGCGATTTCCATAATTGTTGAACCGCAAGGTGCGCTTACGTGTCAGTCATCAACACTCACATTTTTGGGGTCCCGGGGTGATTTCCATGATTAAGGAATCCCGTGGTGCGTTTACGTGTCGGTCATCAACACTCATAGTTTTGCACGATTCTAGCCCGTTTCGTAGACTATTACTCACCGTTTTGGGGTCCCAAAGCGATTTCCATGGATGTTGAACCCCAAGATGTGCTTATGTGTCAGTCATCAACAATTGCAGTTTTGGCCGGTTCTGCCCGGTTTCATGGACTATTACTCATTGTTTTGGGGTCGAGGAGTGATTTCCATGATTAACGAACCCCGGGGTGCGTTTCGTCTCGGTCATTAACACTCGCGGTTTTTGTCGGTTCTAACCCGTTTCGTGGACAATTACTCACCGTTTTGGGGTCCCAAAGCGATTTCCATGGTTGTTGAACCCCAAGGTGTCAGTCTTCAACAATCGCAATTTTGGCCGATTCTGGCCGTTTCTTGGACTATTAGTCATTGTTTTAGGGTCCCGGTGTGATTTCCACGGTTGACGTACCCCGGGGTGTGTTTACCTGTCTTTCGCCAGCAATCCTAGTTATTCCCGATTCTGGGCTCTTTCATTGACTATTACTCACCATTTTGGGGCCCCAGAGCTATTTCCATGACTGACAATCCTCGGGGTGCGTTTATGTGTCAGTCGTCAACACTCACAATTTTGTCCGATTCTGGCCCGTTTCATGGACTATTACTCACTGTTTTGGGGCCCCAAAGTGATTTCCATGGTTGTCGAACCCCAAGGTGCGCTTACGTGTCGATCATCAACAATCGCAGTTTAGGCCGATTCTGGCCCGTTTCTTGGACTATTACTCAGTTTTGGGTCCCGAGTGATTCTACGATTGACGAGCCCCAAGGTGCGTTTACGTGTCGGTCATCAACATTCACAATTTCGGTCGATTCTGGTCCATTTCATGTGCTATTACTCACCGTTTTGGGGTCCCAGAGCGATTTCCACATTTGACGATCCTAGGGGTGCGTTTACGTGTCCGTCCTCAACACTCAAAGTTTTGGCCAATTCTGACCCGTTTAGTGGACTATTACTCACCGTTGTGGGGTCCTGAAGCGATATGCATAGTTGTTGAACCCCAAGGTGCGTTTACATGTTGGTCATCAACACTCACAGTTTTGGCCGATTCTGGCCCGTCTCATGGACTATTATTCGCTGTTTTGGGGTCCCTGATTGATTTTGACGATTAATGAACCACAGGGTGCATTTACGTGTTGGTCATCAACACTCACAGTTTTGGCCGATTGTGGCCCGTTTCAGTGACTATTACTCACTCTTTTGGGGTCCCGGAGTGATTTCCACGATTAACAAACCCCAGGGTGCGATTACGTGTCTGTCATCAACACTCACAATTTCGGTCGATTTTTGTCCGTATCGAGCACTATTATTCATTGTTTTGGGGTGCCAGAGCAATTTCCACCATTGACGACCCTGGGTGTGCGTTTACGTGTTCGTCATCAATACTCACAGTTTTGGCCAATTCCGACCCGTTTCGTGGACTATTACTTACCGTTTTAGGGTCCAGAAATGATTTTCCTAGTTTTTGAACCCCAAGTTGTGCTTACGTGTCGGTCATCAACACTCAAAGTTTTGGCCGATTCTTGCCCATTTCATGGACTATTAGTTACTATTTTGGGGTCCCGGAGTGATTTCCACGAGTAAGGAACCCTAGGGTTCTTTACATGTCGGTCATCAACACTCACAGTTCTGGCCGATTCTGGGCCATCTCGTGGACTATTACTCACTGTTTTGGGGTCCCAAGGTGATTTTCACGATTAACGAATGTCAGGGTGCGTTTACATGTCGTCCATCAACACTCACAATTTTGCCCGATTCTGGGCTCTTTCGTGGACTATTCCTCACCATTTTGGGGGTCCCAGAGCAATTTACATGATTGACGATCTCCAGGGTGCGTTTATGTGTCGGCCATTACCACTCGCAATTTTGGCCGATTCTGGCCCGTTTCATGGACTATTACTCACCGTTTTGGGGTGCCGACGCAATTTCCATAGTTGTTGAACCCAAGGTGCGCTTATGTGTTGGTCATCAACACTCACAATTTTGGCCGATTCTAGCATGTTTCATGGACTATTACTCACTATTTCGGGGTCTTGGTGATTTCCGCGGTTGACTATCCCTAGGGTGCGTTTATGTGTGAGTCATCAACAGTCGCAATTTTGGCCGATTCTGCCTTGTTTCATGGACTATTACTTACCGTTTTGGGGTCCCGAAGCGATTTCCCTAGTTGTTCAACCCCAAGTTGTGCTTACGTGTCGGTCACCAACACTCACAGTTTTGGCCGATTCTGGACCGTTTTGTGGACTATTACTCACTGTTTTGGGGTCCCGGGGTGATTTCCACGATTAACAAACCCGGGGGTGCGTTTACATGTCAGTCATCAACACTCACAGTTTTGGATGATTCTGGGCCGTTTCGTGGACTGTTTTGGGGTCCCAGAGTGATTTCCACGATTGAAAAACGCGAGGGTGCATTTACGTGTCCGACTTCAACACTTGCAATTTTGGCCGATTCTGGCCCGTTTCGTGGACTATTACTCACCATTTTGGGGTCTGAAAGTGATTTCCATGGATGTTGAACCCCAAGGTGCGCTTACGTGTCCGTCATCAACAATCGCAGTTTTGGCCGATTCTGGCCTGTTTCATGGACTATTACTCATCGTTTTGGGGTCGAGGAGTGATTTCCATGATTAACGAATCCCGGTGTGCGTTTACGTCTCGGTCAATAACACTCGCGATTTTTGTCGATTCTGACCCGTTTCGTGGATAATTACTCACCGATTTGGGGACCCAAAGCGATTTCCATGGTTGTTGAACCCAAGGTGTCGATCATCAACAATCGCAGTTTCGGCCGATTCTGACCGTTTCTTGGACTATTAGTCATTGTTTTGGGGTCCCGGTGTGATTTCCACGTTTGACGTAACCCGAGGTGCGTTTACCTGTCATTCACCAGCAATCCTAGTTATTTTCGATTCCAGGCTGTTTCTTGGACTATTACTCACTGTTTTGGTGTCCCAGAGCTATTTCCACGATTGACGATCCCCGGGATGCATTTATGTGTCGGTCGTCAACACTCGCAATTTTGGCCAATTCTGGCCCGTTTCGTGGACTATTACTCACTGTTTTGTGGTCCCAAAGCGATTTCCATGGATGTTGAACCCCAAGGTACGCTTACGTGTCAGTCATCAACAATCGAAGTTTTGGCCGATTCTGCCCCGTTTCATGGACTATTACTCATTGTTTTGGGGTCCAGGAGCGATTTCCGCGTTTGAAGTACCCCGAGGTGCGTTTACGTGTCATTCACCAGCAATCCTAGTTTTGTTCGATTCTGGGCTTTTTCATGGAAAATTCCTCACCGTTTTGGGGGTCCAAGAGCTATTTCACGATTGACGATCCCCAGGGTGCGTTTATGTGTCGGTCGTCAACACTCGCAATTTTGGCCGATTCTGGCCTGTTTTGTGGACCATTAGTCACTGTTTTGGGGTCCCGAAGTGATTTCCACGGTTGACGAAGCCCGGGCTGCGTTTACATGTCGGTCATCAACACTCACAATTTTGGCCGATTTTGGTCCTTTTCGAGCACTATTACTCATTGTTTTGGGGTGCCAGAGCGATTTGCACCTTTGATGATCCCCGGGGTAGGTTTACGTGTCCTTCGTCAACACACACAGTTTGGCCAATTCTGACCCGTTTCATGGACTAATACTCACCGCTTTGGGGTCCCGAAGCGATTTCCATAGTTGTTGAACCGCAATCCTAGTCATCAACACTCACAGTTTTGGGGTCCCGGGGTGATTTCCATGATTAACGAACCCCGCGGTGCTTTTACGTGTCGGTCATCAACACTCATAGTTTTGGACGATTCTGGGCCGTTTCGTGGACTAATACTCACTGTTTCGGGGTCCCGGAGTGATTTCCATGATTGACGAACCCCAAGGTGTGCTTATGTGTCGGTCATCAACCATCGCAGTTTTGGCCGATTCTGCCCTGTTTCATGGACTATTACTCATTGTTTTGGGGTTGAGGAGTGATTTCCATGATTAACGAACCCCGGGGTGCGTTTACGTCTCGGTCATTAACACTTGCAGTTTTAGTCGATTTTGACCTGTTTCATGGACAATTACTTGATGTCTACTACACAACCTTCTTCTTGCAGACGTTGTTGGGCCTGCAAGTGCACATGTTTGTAGGAAAGTAGCAAATTTCCCTCAGGTGGATGACCTAAGGTTTATCAATCCGTGGGAGGCGTAGGATGAAGATGGTCTCTCTCAAGCAACCCTGCAACCAAATAACAAAGAGTCTCTTGTGTCCCCAACACACCCAATACAATGGTAAATTGTATAGGTGCACTAGTTCGGCGAAGAGATGGCGATACAAGTGCAATATGGATAGTAGATAAATGTATTTGTAATCTGGAAATATAAAAACAGCAAGGTAAATAATGATAAAAGTGAGCGTAAACGTATTGCAATGGTAGGAAACAAGGCCTAGGGTTCATACTTTCACTAGTCCAAGTTCTCTCAACAATAATAACATAATTGGATCATATAACTATCCCTCAACATGCAACAAAGAGTCACTCCAAAGACACTAATAGCGGAGAACAAACGAAGAGATTATGGTAGGGTACGAAACCACCTCAAAGTTATCCTTTTTGATCTATCTATTCAAGAGTCCGTAGTAAAATAACATGAAGCTATTCTTTCCGTTCAATCTATCATAGAGTTCATACCAGAATTACACCTTAAGACACAAATCAACCAAAACCCTAATGTCACCTAGATACTCCATTGTCACCTCAAGTATCCGTGGGCATGATTATAAGATATGCACCACACAATCTCAGATTCATCTATTCAACCAACACAAAGTACTTCAAAGAGTGCCCCAAAGTTTCTACCGGAGAGTCAAGACGAAAACGTGTGCCAACCCCTATGCATAGTTTCACGGGCGGAACCCGCAAGTTGATCACCAAAACATACATCAAGTGGATCACGTGATATCCCATTGTCACCACAGATAGGCACGGCAAGACATACATCAAGTGTTCTCAAATCCTTAAAGACTCAATCCGATAAGATAACTTCAAAGGGAAAACTCAATCCATTACAAGAGAGTAGAGGGGGGAGAAACATCATAAGATCCAACTATAATAGCAAAGCTCGGGATACATCAAGATCGTGCCATAGAGGGAACATGAGAGAGAACACAAGAAAGAGAGATCAAACACATAGCTACTGGTACATACCGTCAGCCCCGAGGGTGAACTACTCCCTCCTCGTCATGGGTAGCGCCGGGATGATGAAGATGGCCATCCGTGAGGGATCCCCCCCCCCTCCGGCAGGGTGCCGGACTGGGCTCCCGAGAGGTTTTTGGTGGCAACAGAGGCTTGCGGCGGCGGAACTCCCGATCTATCTTCGTTGTCGATGTTTTTAGGGTATATGGGATTATATAGGAGAAAGAAGTCGGTCCGGCGGGTGCTTGAGTGGCCGAGGAGACAGGGGGTGCGCCTAGTCTGTGTGTGTGTGTGTGGGGGGGGGGGTGCACCCTCCTATCTCCTGGCCTCCTCGAGGCTCTTCTGACGTGAACTCCAAGTCTCCCGGATCATATTCTTCCCAAAAATTAGGCTCCCGAAGGTTTCATTCCGTTTGGACTCCGTTTGATATTCCTTTTCTTCGAAACACTAAAATAGGCCAGAAAACAGCAATATGGGCTATGCCTCCGGTTAGTAGGTTAGTCCCAAAAGTAATATAAAAGGGTATAATAAAGCCCGTAATCGTCCAAAACAGATAATAAAATAGCATGGATGCTTCATAAATTATAGATACGTTTTTGACTATGTACTGCAAGGCAACAGCCTCACAGTGTTTTATTAAACTTTAACAAGAGTTTACAAAAATACATGGTGACAGAAAGTAAAGCAAGAAAATACTTACAAGAAGCCTATGAGAGAGAGGCTATCAAAAGAACTAAGCTATCCTTATATTTACATTTGATTCTATGAGCTAATAGGGAGATATCCTGTATGAAATTCCTCCTCCAAGAAATGAAGGAAGGTCTCTCATTCCTAAAGATTTTCCCATTCCTTTGTGTCCAGATATTCCAAGTAGCAGTTAAAACAACCTCAGTGAAGAAAGGATGACCAAAATCCCTCCTAGCAGAAAGAGCCATCTCATATGTACTCTGGTTTGGTTGAGCTTTCCAGGAAATCCCAAGATAATTCCAAACCCTTTGGCTGAAGTTGCAAGCGAAGAAAAGGTGTGTACGATCCTCATGTGAGGCACAGAGGCAAAGGACACATGTATCAACCTGAATGATCCAGTTTCTGCGTTGCATCATATCCCTAGTATTCAAACGGTCCATTAGGAGAAGCCAACCAAACACTTTAAACTTGAGCGTGCAAGTAGACCTCCAAATCCATTTGAAGATAGGATCAACCACCAAATGGGAGAAGCAAGATTCATAATACAACTTTGATTTAAACTCCCCAGTTTTAGATGGCCACTTCCAAATATCCTTGCAGTCCCCATTCAGGTTGACCGAAGACAGCAGAACTTGAAATTGAGAAAGTTCAGAATAAGCCTCTTGAGACAGAGGCAGATGGAAATGATGTGAGATCTCGGGAAGCTCCATAAATTCTCTGACTGTGACTGTGTCATCTATAACAAAATAATGAAGCCTAGGAAACATCTCACTCAAAAGAACCACAGTATTACCCAACTGCCATCGATCAAGCCAAAAAACCACCGTGTTGCCAGAGTGCACTTGTGGAACAGCTAACTTGCAGAAGTTGGCGTATAAGCTCATGGCATATCTCCACCAAAATGAGCCACAACTCTACGTGATCTGTGGTGGCGAGGCATCATAGTATGTGTCCCAAATTAAAGTGACCCAAGGCACGTCCATTCTGTTAAAGAACTTGAAAAGATGCTTCATTAACAAGGCTTCATTTTGGAGTCCCAATTCAGCACACCCAAACCACCACATTTCTTTGGTCGGCAGACCCGATCCCATGCAGCTAGGGATTGTCGAGGGTTGTCAGTGTTGCCTCTCCACAGGCATTGATGCATGATTCTCTCAATCTGTTGCAATATGCCCTTGGGGAGAGATAGAGTGCATAGGAAATAAATTGGCATTGCGCAAAGCACCGACTGAAGAAGTTGCAATCGACTACCTTGATTTAGAAGACACAAGGAAGCACATAACCGGCGCTCAATACGGTCAACAAGAGGTAAAAGGTCATAAATTGTGGGTCTGGAAGTACCCATTGGAAGCCCTAGATATGTGAAAGGCATAGATCCGACATCACAACCTAGGAGGTTGGCAACCCTAGCTCCCTCTTCATCACTCATATTGATTGGAATAAGAGATGACTTACTAAAGTTGACACGTAAACCAGTGGATGCTGCAAAGGTGGCAAGCATGTCCTTGAAGGCAATCAGCTGATCATCCACCGCGGGCAAAACAATTAGCGTGTCATCCGCATATTGCACGATCGGATAGTCATTGGAATTTTTTGGAATTGGCAAAGTTAGGATGTTTCTTGAGCACATCTCATTGACTACCGACTGAAGCAAATCAACCGCAATGACAAATAATAAAGGAGAGAGAGGGTCTCCTTGACGTACACCAGATCTGCCGACAAAGTGATTACCTGGGACACCATTTAAGAGAACAGAAGAAGAACCCGTGGACAAAATGCTATTAATCCAGCCTGTCCAACGAGCATCAAAACCCTTGCACTGAAGGATTATGAGGATGGCTTCATGCTCAATGGTATCAAAGGCCTTCGTGAAATTAAGCTTCGTGAAATTATAGATACCTTGGGACATATCAGCTTCCCCAAGCTTAATTCCTACTCACCGTTTTGGTTTCCTAGAGCGATTTCCACGTTTGACGATCCTAGGGGTGCGTTTACGTGTCCGTCGTCAACACTCACAGTTTTGGCCAATTCTGACACGTTTCGTGGACTATATTACTCACCGTTGTGGGGTCCTGAAGCGATTTCCATAGTTGTTGAACCCCAAGGTGCACTTACATGTCAGTTATCAACACTTGCAGCTTTGGCCGAATCTGGCCCATTTCGTTGACATTTACTCATTGTTTTGGGGTCCCGGATTGATTTCCACGATTAACGAACCCCGGGGTGCGTTTACGTGTCGGTCATCAACACTCACAGTTTGGCGATTCTGGCCCGTTTGAGTGACTATTACTCACTCTTTTGGGGTCCCGGAGTGATTTCCACAATTAACGAACCCCGGGGTGCGTTTACGTGTCTGTCAACATCACTCACAATTTTGGCCGGTTTTTGTCCGTTTCGAGCACTATTACTCATTGTTTTGGGGTGCCACAGTGATTTGCACCATTGACGACCCTCGGGGTGCGTTTACGTGGTCGTCATCAACACTCACAGTTTTGGCCAAATCTCACCTGGTTCATGGACTATTACTTACCGTTTTGGGGCCCCGAAATGATTTTCATAGTTTTTGAACCCCAAGTTGCGCTTACATGTCGGTTATGAACACTCGAAGTTTTGGCCGATTGTTGCCCATTTCATGGACTATTACTTACTATTTTGGGGTCCCGAAGTGATTTGCACGATTAACGAACCCCAGGGTTCTTTACATGTCGGTGATCAACACTCACAGTTCTGGCCGATTCTGGGCCATCTCGTGGACTATTACTCACTGTTTTGGGGTCCGAGAGTGATTTTCATGATTAACGAATGCCGGGGTGCGTTTACATGTCGGCCATCAACACTCACAATTTTGGCCGATTCTGGGCTCTTTGATTGACTATTCCTCACCGTTTTGGGGGTCGCAGAGCTATTTCCATGATTGACGATCCCTAGGGTGCGTTTATGTGTCAGTCGTCAACACTCGCAATTTTGGCAGATTCTGGCCCGTTTCATGGACTATTACTCACCGTTTTGGGGCCCCGAAGCGATTTCCATAGTTGTTGAACCCCAAGGTGCGCTTATGTGTTGATCATCAACACTCGTAAGTTTGGCCGAGTCTGGCCCGTTTCATGGACTATTACTCACTATTTTGGGGTCCTGGTGATTTCTGCCATTGACGATCCCTAGGGTGTGTTTATGTGTGAGTCATCAACAGTTTTGGGCCATTCTGCCATGTTTCATGGACTATTACTCACCATTTTGGGGTCCCAAAGCGATTTCTATAGTTATTGAACCGCAAGGTGCACTTATGTGTCGGTCATGAACACTCACAGTGTTGGCCGATTCTGGCCTGTTTCATGGACTATTACTCACTGTTTTCGGGTCTCGGGGTGATTTCCATGATTAACGAACCGCGGGGTGCATTTACGTGTCGGTCATCAATACTCACAGTTTTGGACGATCCTGGGCCGTTTCGTGGACTATTACTCACTGTTTTGGGGTCCCGAAGTGATTTCCACGGTTGACGAACCCTGGGTGCGTTTACATGTCGGTCATCAACACTCACAATTTTGGCCGATTCTGGTCCTTTTCGAGTACTATTAGTCATTGTTTTGGCGTGCTAGAGAAATTTCCAGGTTTGACGATCCCCTGGGTGCGTTTACGTGTCCTGCGTCAACACGCACAGTTTGGCCAATTCCGACCCATTTCATGGACTATTACTCACCGTTTTGGGGTTCCGAAGCGATTTCCATAGTTGTTGAACCGCAAGGTGCGCTTACGTGTCGGTCATCAACACTCACGGTTTTGGTCGATTCTGGCCCGTTTCATGGACTATTACTCACTATTTTGGGGTCCCAATGTGTTTCCATGATTAACTAACCCCGGGGTGCGTTTACGTGTCGGTCATCAACACTCATAGTTTTGGATGATTCTAGGCCATTTCATGGACTATTACTCATTGTTTTGGGGTCCCGGAGTGATTTCCACGATTAACGAACCCCGGGGTGCGTTTACGTGTCCGTCATCAACACTCAGAATTTTGGCCGATTCTTGCCCGTTTCGTGGACTATTACTCACCGTTTTGGGGTACCAAAGCGATTTCCATGGATGTTGAACCCCAAGATGCGCTTATGTGTCGGTGATCAACAAACGCAGTTTTGGCCGATTTTGCCCTGTTTCATGGAGTATTACTCATTGTTTTGGGGTCGAGGAGTGATTTCCATGATTTACGAACCCTGGGGTGCGTTTACGTCTCGCTCATTAACACTCACAATTTTTTGTCAATTTTGACCCGTTTCGTGGACAATTACCCACCGTTTTGGGGTCCCAAAGCGATTTCCATGGTTGTTGAACCCCAAGGTGTCAGTCATCAACAATTGCAGTTTTGGCCGATTCTGGCCGTTTCTTGGACTATTAGTCATTGTTTTGGGGTCCCAGTGTGATTTCCACGGTTGACGTACCCCGGGGTGCGTTTACCTGTCGTTCGCCAGTAATCCTAGTTATTTTCGATTCTGAGCTCTTTCATGGACTATTACTCACCATTTTGGGGCCCTAGAGCTATTTCCATGACTGACAATCCCAGGGGTGCGTTTACGTGTCCGTCGTCAACACTCACAGTTTTGGCCGATTCTGGCCTGTTTCGTGGACTATTACTCACTGTTTTGGGGTTCCGGATTGATTTCCACGATTAACGAACCCCGGGGTGCGTTTACGTGTCGATCATCAACACTCATAGTTTTGGCCGATTTTGGCCCGTTTCAGTAACTATTACTCACTCTTTTGGGGCCCCAGAGTGATTTCCACGATTAACGAACCCCGGTGTACGTTTACGTGTCTGTCATCAACACTCACAATTTTGGCCGATTTTTGTCCGTTTAGAGCACTATTACTCATTGTTTTGGGGTGCCAGAGCGATTTCCACCATTCACGACCCACGGGGTGCCTTTACATATTCGTCCTCAACACTCATAGTTTTGGCTAATTCTGACCCGTTTCGTGGACTATTATTTACCGTTTTGGGGTCACAAAACGATTTTCATAATTGTTCAACCCCAAGTTGCGCTTACGTGTCGGTCATCAACACTCAAAGTTTTCGCCGATTCTTGCCCGTTTCATGGACTATTACTTACTGTTTTGGGGTCCCAGAGTGATTTCCACGATTAACGATCCCCAGGGTTCTTTACATTTCGGTCATCTACACTCATAGTTCTGGCCGATTCTGGGCCATCTCGTGGACTATTACTCACTGCTTTAGGGTCCCAAGGTGATTTTCACGATTAATGAACATCGGGTTGCGTTTGCATGTCGGTCATCAACACTCATAGTTTTGACCGATTCTGGGCTCTTTCATGGACTATTACTTACCGTTTTGGTGTCCCAGAGATATTTTCACGATTGACGATCTTCGGGGTGCGTTTATGTGTCGGTCATCAACACTCGCAATTTTGGCCGATTCTGGCTCGTTTCGTGGGCTATTACTCACCGTTTTGGGGTCCCAAAGCGATTTCCATGGATGTTGAACCCCAAGGTGCGCTTACGTGTCAGTCATCAACAATCACAATTTTGGCCGATTCTAGCCCGTTTGTTGGCCTATTACTCACTACTTTGGGGTCTTGGTGATTTCCGCGATTGACGATCCCTAGGGTGCGTTTATGTGTGAGTCATCAACATTCGCAGTATTGGCCGATTCTGCCCTGTTTCTTGGACTATTACTCACCGTTTTGGGGTCCCGAAGAAATTTCCATAGTTGTTGAACCGCAAGGTGCGCTTACTTCCCGGTCATCAACACTCACAGTTTTGGCCAATTCTGGCCTGTTTCGTGGACTATTACTCACTGTTTTGGGGTCCCGGGTGATTTCCATGATTAACGAACCCCGGGTTGCGTTTACATGTCGGTCATCAACACTCACAGTTTTGGACGATCCTGGGCCATTTCGTGGACTATTACTCATTGTTTTGGGGTCCAAAAGTGATTTCCACGGTTCACGAACCCCGGGGTGCGCTTACATGTCGGTCATCAACACTCACAATTTTGGCCAATTCTGGTCCTTTTCGAGCACTATTACTCATCGTTTTGGGGTGCCAGGGCGATTTCCACATTTGACGATCCCCGGGGTGCGTTTACATGTCCTTCGTCAACACGCACAGTTTGGCCAATTCTGACCCATTTCATGGACTATTAATCATTGTTTTGGAGTCCTGAAGCGATTTCCATAGTTTATTGAACCGCAAGGTGCCCTTACATGTCGGTCATCAATACTCACAGTTTTGGCAGATTCTGGCCCGTTTCGTGGACTATTACTCACTGTTTTGGGGTCCCGAAGTGATTTCCACAATTAACGAACCCAGGGGTGCGTTTACGTGTTGGTCATCAGCACTCACAGTTTTGACCGATTCTGGCCCATTTCGTGGACTATTACTCACTATTTTGGGGTCCCGGGGTGATTTCCATGATTAACAAACCCCGGGGTGCGTTTATGTGTCGGTTATCAGCACTCACAGTTTTGGACGATTCTGGGCTATTTCGTGCACTATTACTCACTGTTTTGGGGTCCCGGAGTGATTTCAACGATTAACGATCCCCGGGGTGCATTTATGTGTCGGTCATCAACACTCGGAATTTTGGTCGATTGTGGCCCGTTTCCTGGACTATTACTCACCGTTTTGGGGTCCCAAAGCGATTTCCATGGATGTTGAACCCCAAGGTGTGCTTATGTGTCGGTCATCAACCATCGCAGTTTTGGCCGATTCTACCCTGTTTCATGGACTATTACTCATTGTTTTGGGGTCGAGGAGTGATTTCCATGATTAACGAACCCCGGGGTGCGTTTATGCCTCGGTCATTAACATTCACAATTTCGGCCGATTCTGGTCCATTTCATGCACTATAACTCACCGTTTTGGGGTCCCAGAGCGATTTCCACGTTTGGCGATCCTAGGGGAGCGTTTACGTGTCCGTCGTCAACACTCACAGTTTTGGCCAATTCTGACCCGTTTCGTGGACTATTACTCACCGTTGTGGGGTCCTGAAGCGATTTCCATAGTTGTTGAACCCCAAGGTGCGCTTACATGTCGGTCATCAACACTCGCAGCTTTGGCCGATTCTGGACTGTTTCGTGGACATTTACTCATTGTTTTGGGGTCCCGGATTGATTTCCATGATAAATGAACCTAGGGGTGCCTTTACATGTCGGTCATCAACACTCACAGTTTTGGCCAATTCTGGCCCGTTTCACTGACTATTATTCATTGTTTTGGGGTCGAGGAGTGATTTCCATGATTAACGAACCCCGGGGTGCGTTTATGCCTCGGTCATTAACACTCGCGATTTTTGTCGATTCTGACCCATTCATGGACAATTACTCACCGTTTCGGGTCCCAAAGCTATTTCTACGGTTGTTGAACCCCCAAGGTGCGCTTACGTGTCGATCATCAACAATTGCAGTTTTGGCCTATTCTGGCCGTTTCTTGGACTATTAGTCATTGTTTTGGGGTCCCGGTGTGATTTCCATGATTGACGTACCCCGGGGTAAATTTACCTGTCGTTCACTAGCAATCCTAGTTATTTTTGATTCTGGGCTCTTTCATGGACTATTACTCATCATTCGGGGGCCCTGAGCTATTTCCACGACTAACGATCCCCGGGGTGCGTTTATGTGTCCGTCGTCAACACTCGCAATTTTGGCCGGTTCTGGCCTATTTTGTGGACTATTATTCACCTTTGTGGGGTCCCAAAGCGATTTCCATTGCTGTCGAACCCCAAGGTGCGCTTACATGTCGGTCATCAACAATCGCAGTTTGGGCCGATTCTGGCCCGTTTCATGGACTATTACTCAGTTTTGGGTCCTGGAGTGATTTCTACGATTGACAACCCCGGGGTGTGTTAATGTGTCCATCGTCAACATTCACAATTTTGGCCGATTCTGGTCCGTTTCGTGCACTATTACTCACCGTTTTGGGGTCCCAGAGCGATTTCCACGTTGGACGATCCTAGGGGTGCGTTTACGTGTCCGTCGTCAACACTCACACTTTTGGCCAATTCTGACCCGTTTCGTGGACTACTACTCACCGTTGTGGGGTCCTGAAGCGATTTCCATAGTTGTTGAACGCCAAGGTGCGCTTACATGTAGGTCATCAACACTCACAGTTTTGGCCGATTCTGGCCCGTTTCATGGACTATTACTCACCGTTTTGGGGTCCCGAAGTGATTTCTACGATTAACGAACCCCGGGGTGCGTTTACGTGTCGGTCATCAACACTCACAGTTTTGGATGATTCTGGGCCATTTCATGGACTATTACTCATTGTTTTGGGGTCCCGGAGTGATTTCCACGATTAACGAACCCCGGGGTGCGTTTACGTGTCCGTCGTCAACACTCAGAATTTTGGCCGATTCTTGCCCGTTTCGTGGACTATTACTCACCGTTTTGGGGTACCAAAGCGATTTCCATGGATGTTGAACCCCAAGATGCGCTTATGTGTCGGTGATCAACAAACGCAGTTTTGGCCGATTTTGCCCTGTTTCATGGAGTATTACTCATTGTTTTGGGGTCGAGGAGTGATTTCCATGATTAACGAACCTTGGGGTGCGTTTACGTCTCGCTCATTAACACTCACAATTTTTTGTCAATTTTGACCCGTTTCGTGGACAATTACCCACCGTTTTGGGGTCCCAAAGCGATTTCCATGCTTGTTGAACCCCAAGGTGTCAGTCATCAACAATTGCAGTTTTGGCCGATTCTGGCCGTTTCTTGGACTATTAGTCATTGTTTTGGGGTCCCAGTGTGATTTCCACGGTTGACGTACCCCGGGGTGCGTTTACCTGTCGTTCGCCAGTAATCCTAGTTATTTTCGATTCTGAGCTCTTTCATGGACTATTACTCACCATTTTGGGGCCCTAGAGCTATTTCCATGACTGACAATCCCAGGGGTGCGTTTACGTGTCCGTTGTCAACACTCACAGTTTTGGTCGATTCAGGCCTGTTTCGTGGACTATTACTCACTGTTTTGGGGTTCCGGATTGATTTCCACGATTAACGAACCCCGGGGTGCGTTTACGTGTCGATCATCAACACTCATAGTTTTGGCCGATTTTGGCCCGTTTCAGTAACTATTACTCACTCTTTTGGGGCCCCAGAGTGATTTCCACGATTAACGAACCCCGGTGTACGTTTACGTGTCTGTCATCAACACTCACAATTTTGGCCGATTTTTGTCCGTTTCGAGCACTATTACTCATTGTTTTGGGGTGCCAGAGCGATTTCCACCATTCACGACCCACGGGGTGCCTTTACATATTCGTCCTCAACACTCATAGTTTTGGCTAATTCTGACCCGTTTCGTGGACTATTATTTACCGTTTTGGGGTCACAAAACGATTTTCATAATTGTTCAACCCCAAGTTGCGCTTACGTGTCGGTCATCAACACTCAAAGTTTTGGCCGATTCTTGCCCGTTTCATGGACTATTACTTACTGTTTTGGGGTCCCAGAGTGATTTCCACGATTAACGATCCCCGGGGTTCTTTACGTGTCGGTCATCTACACTCATAGTTCTGGC
>NC_041387.1:683554665-683556659 GCF_002162155.2 Triticum dicoccoides | reverse complement strand
CGATTCTTGCCCGTTTCGTGGACTATTACTCACCGTTTTGGGGTACCAAAGCGATTTCCATGGATGTTGAACCCCAAGATGCGCTTATGTGTCGGTGATCAACAAACGCAGTTTTGGCCGATTTTGCCCTGTTTCATGGAGTATTACTCATTGTTTTGGGGTCGAGGAGTGATTTCCATGATTAACGAACCCTGGGGTGCGTTTACGTCTCGCTCATTAACACTCACAATTTTTTGTCAATTTTGACCCGTTTCGTGGACAATTACCCACCGTTTTGGGGTCCCAAAGCGATTTCCATGGTTGTTGAACCCCAAGGTGTCAGTCATCAACAATTGCAGTTTTGGCCGATTCTGGCCGTTTCTTGGACTATTAGTCATTGTTTTGGGGTCCCAGTGTGATTTCCACGGTTGACGTACCCCGGGGTGCGTTTACCTGTCGTTCGCGAGTAATCCTAGTTATTTTCGATTCTGAGCTCTTTCATGGACTATTACTCACCATTTTGGGGCCCTAGAGCTATTTCCATGACTGACAATCCCAGGGGTGCGTTTACGTGTCCGTTGTCAACACTCACAGTTTTGGCCGATTCAGGCCTGTTTCGTGGACTATTACTCACTGTTTTGGGGTTCCGGATTGATTTCCACGATTAACGAACCCCGGGGTGCGTTTACGTGTCGATCATCAACACTCATAGTTTTGGCCGATTTTGGCCCGTTTCAGTAACTATTACTCACTCTTTTGGGGCCCCAGAGTGATTTCCACGATTAACGAACCCCGGTGTACGTTTACGTGTCTGTCATCAACACTCACAATTTTGGCCGATTTTTGTCCGTTTCGAGCACTATTACTCATTGTTTTGGGGTGCCAGAGCGATTTCCACCATTCACGACCCACGGGGTGCCTTTACATATTCGTCCTCAACACTCATAGTTTTGGCTAATTCTGACCCGTTTCGTGGACTATTATTTACCGTTTTGGGGTCACAAAACGATTTTCATAATTGTTCAACCCCAAGTTGCGCTTACGTGTCGGTCATCAACACTCAAAGTTTTGGCCGATTCTTGCCCGTTTCATGGACTATTACTTACTGTTTTGGGGTCCCAGAGTGATTTCCACGATTAACGATCCCCGGGGTTCTTTACGTGTCGGTCATCTACACTCATAGTTCTGGCCGATTCTGGGCCATCTCGTGGACTATTACTCACTGCTTTGGGGTCCCAAGGTGATTTTCACGAATAACGAACATCGGGTTGCGTTTGCATGTCGGTCATCAACACTCATAGTTTTGGCCGATTCTGGGCTCTTTCATGGACTATTACTTACCGTTTTGGTGTCCCAGAGATATTTTCACGATTGACGATCTTCGGGGTGCGTTTATGTGTCGGTCATCAACACTCGCAATTTTGGCCGATTCTGGCTCGTCTCGTGGGCTATTACTCACCATTCTGGGGTCCCAAAGCGATTTCCATGGATGTTGAACCCCAAGGTGCGCTTACGTGTCAGTCGTCAACAATCACAATTTTGGCCGATTCTAGCCCGTTTGTTGGCCTATTACTCACTACTTTGGGGTCTTGGTGATTTACGCGATTGACGATCCCAAGGGTGCGTTTATGTGTGAGTCATCAACATTCGCAGTATTGGCCGATTCTGCCCTGTTTCTTGGACTATTACTCACCGTTTTGGGGTCCCGAAGAAATTTCCATAGTTGTTGAACCGCAAGGTGCGCTTACTTCTCGGTCATCAACACTCACAGTTTTGGCCGATTCTGGCCTGTTTCGTGGACTAATACTCACTGTTTTGGGGTCTCGGGTGATTTCCATGATTAACGAACCCCGGGGTGCGTTTACATGTCGGTCATCAACACTCACAGTTTTGGACGATCCTGGGCCATTTCGTGGACTATTACTCATTGTTTTGGGGTCCAAAAGTGATTTCCACGGTTCACGAACCCCGGGGTGCGCTTACATGTCGGTCATCAACAATCACAATTTTGGCCA
>NC_041387.1:683528794-683554655 GCF_002162155.2 Triticum dicoccoides | reverse complement strand
CGATTCTGGGCTGTTTCGTGCACTATTACTCACTGTTTTGGGGTCCCAGAGTGATTTCAACGATTAACGATCCCCGGGGTGCATTTATGTGTCGGTCGTCAACACTCGCAATTTTGGTTGATTGTGGCCCGTTTCCTGGACTATTACTCACCGTTTTGGGGTCCCAAAGCGATTTCCATGGATGTTGAACCCCAAGGTGTGCTTATGTGTCGGTCATCAACCATCGCAGTTTTGGCCGATTCTGCCCTGTTTCATGGACTATTACTCATTGTTTTGGGGTCGAGGAGTGATTTCCATGATTAACGAACCCCGGGGTGCGTTTATGCCTCGGTCATTAACATTCACAATTTCGGCCGATTCTGGTCCATTTCATGCACTATAACTCACCGTTTTGGGGTCCCAGAGCGATTTCCACGTTTGACGATCCTAGGGGTGCGTTTACGTATCCGTCGTCAACACTCACAGTTTTGGCCAATTCTGACCCGTTTCATGGACTATTACTCACCATTGTGGGGTCCTGAAGCGATTTCCATAGTTGTTGAACCCCAAGGTGCGCTTACATGTCGGTCATCAACACTCGCAGCTTAGGCCGATTCTGGACTGTGTCGTGGACATTTACTCATTGTTTTGGGGTCCCGGATTGATTTCCATGATAAATGAACCCAGGGGTGCCTTTACATGTCGGTCATCAACACTCACAGTTTTGGCCAATTCTGGCCCGTTTCACTGACTATTATTCATTGTTTTGGGGTCGAGGAGTGATTTCCATGATTAACGAACCCCGGGGTGCGTTTATGTCTCGGTCATTAACACTCGCGATTTTTGTCGATTCTGACCCGTTCATGGACAATTACTCACCGTTTCGAGTCCCAAAGCGATTTCTACGGTTGTTGAACCCCCAAGGTGCGCTTACGTGTCGATCATCAACAATTGCAGTTTTGGCCTATTCTGGCCGTTTCTTGGACTATTAGTCATTGTTTTGGGGTCCCAGTGTGATTTCCATGATTGACGTACCCCGGGGTAAATTTACCTGTCGTTCACTAGCAATCCTAGTTATTTTTGATTCTGGGCTCTTTCATGGACTATTACTCATCATTCGGGGGCCCTAAGCTATTTCCACGACTAACGATCCCCGGGGTGCGTTTATGTGTCCGTCGTCAACACTCGCAATTTTGGCCGGTTCTGGCCCATTTTGTGGACTATTATTCACCTTTTTGGGGTCCCAAAGCGATTTCCATTGCTGTCAAACCCCAAGGTGCGCTTACATGTCGGTCATCAACAATCGCAGTTTGGGCCGATTCTGGCCCGTTTCATGGACTATTACTCAGTTTTGGGTCCTGGAGTGATTTCTACGATTGACAACCCCGGGGTGTGTTAATGTGTCCGTCGTCAACATTCACAATTTTGGCCGATTCTGGTCCGTTTCGTGCACTATTACTCACCGTTTTGGGGTCACAGAGCGATTTCGACGTTGGACGATCCTAGGGGTGCGTTTACGTGTCCGTCGTCAACACTCACACTTTTGGCCAATTCTGACCCGTTTCGTGGACTATTACTCACCGTTGTGGGGTCCTGAAGCGATTTCCATAGTTGTTGAACCCCAAGGTGCGCTTACATGTAGGTCATCAACACTCACAGTTTTGGCCGATTCTGGCCCGTTTCATGGACTATTACTCACCGTTTTGGGGTCCCGAAGTGATTTCTACGATTAACGAACCCCAGGGTGCATTTACGTGTCTGACATCAACACTCACAATTTTGGCTGTTTTTTGTCTGTTTCGAGCACTATTACTCATTGTTTTGGGGTGCCAGAGCGATTTCCACGATTGACAACCCCGGGGGTCCGTTTAAGTGTCTGTCCTCAACACTCACAATTTTGGCCAATTCTGACCCGTTCCGTGGACTATTACTTACCGTTTTGAGGTCCCGAAATGTTTTCCATTGTTGTTGAACCCCAAGCTGCGCTTAGTTTCGGTCATCAACACTTAAAGTGTTGGCCGATTCTTGCTTGTTTCATGGACTATTACTTACTGTTTTGGGGTCCCGGAGTGATTTCCATGATTAACGAACCCCGGGGTTCTTTACATGTCGGTCATCAACACTCACAGTTCTGGCCGATTTTGGTCTGTTCTGTGGACTATTACTCATCATTTTGGGATCCCGAAGCCATTTCCATAGTTGTTGAACCCCAAGGTGCGCTTACGTGTCGGTCATCAACAGTCGCAGTTTTGGACGATTCTGGCCCGTTTCATGGACTATTACTCACTATATTGGGGTCTTGGTGATTTCCGTGATTGACGATCCCTGGGGTGCGTCTATGTGCGAGTCATCAACACTCGCAGTTTTGGCCGATTCTGCCCTGTTTCTTGGACTATTACTCACCGTTTTGGGGTCCCGAAGAAATTTCCATAGTTGTTGAACCGCAAGGTGCGCTTACTTCTCGGTCATCAACACTTACAGTTTTGGCCGATTCTTGCCTGTTTCATGGACTATTACTCACTGTTTTGGGGTCCCGGGTGATTTCCATGATTAACGAACCCCGGGGTGCATTTACATGTCTCGGTCATCAACACTCACAGTTTTGGACGATCCTGGGCCATTTCATGGACTATTACTCATTGTTTTGGGGTCCAAAAGTGATTTCCACGGTTTACGAACCCCGGGGTGCGCTTACATGTTGGTCATCAACACTCACAATTTTGGCCAATTTTGGTCCTTTTCGAGCACTATTACTCATCGTTTTGGGGTGCCAGGGCGATTTCCACGTTTGACGATCCCCGGGGTGCGTTTACATGTCCTTCGTCAACACGCACAGTTTTGCCAATTCTGACCCATTTCATGGACTATTACTCATTGTTTTGGAGTCCTGAAGCGATTTCCATAGTTTATTGAACCGCAAGGTGCCCTTACATGTCGGTCATCAATACTCACTGTTTTGGCAGATTCTGGCCCGTTTCGTGGACTATTACTCACTGTTTTGGGGTCCCGAAGTGATTTCCACAATTAACGAACCCCGGGGTGCGTTTACGTGTTGGTCATCAACACTCACAGTTTTGACCGATTCTGGCCCATTTCGTGGACTATTACTCACTATTTTGGGGTCCCGGGGTGATTTCCATGATTAACGAACCCCGGGGTGCGTTTACGTGTCGGTTATCAACACTCACAGTTTTGGACGATTCTGGGCTGTTTCGTGCACTATTACTCACTGTTTTGGGGTCCCGGAGTGATTTCAACGATTAACGATCCCCGGGGTGCATTTATGTGTCGGTCGTCAACACTCGCAATTTTGGTTGATTGTGGCCCGTTTCCTGGACTATTACTCACCGTTTTGGGGTCCCAAAGCGATTTCCATGGATGTTGAACCCCAAGGTGTGCTTATGTGTCGGTCATCAACCATCCCAGTTTTGGCCGATTCTGCCCTGTTTCATGGACTATTACTCATTGTTTTGGGGTCGAGGAGTGATTTCCATGATTAACGAACCCCGGGGTGCGTTTATGCCTCGGTCATTAACATTCACAATTTCGGCCGATTCTGGTCCATTTCATGCACTATAACTCACCGATTTGGGGTCCCAAAGCGATTTCCACGTTTGACGATCCTAGGGGTGCGTTTACGTGTCCGTCGTCAACACTCACAGTTTTGGCCAATTCTGACCCGTTTCATGGACTATTACTCACCGTTGTGGGGTCCTGAAGCGATTTCCATAGTTGTTGAACCCCAAGGTGCGCTTACATGTCGGTCATCAACACTCGCAGCTTTGGCCGATTCTGGACTGTTTCGTGGACATTTACTCATTGTTTTGGGGTCCCGGATTGATTTCCATGATAAACGAACCCAGGGGTGCCTTTTCATGTCGGTCATCAACACTCACAGTTTTGGCCAATTCTGGCCCGTTTCACTGACTATTATTCATTGTTTTGGGGTCGAGGAGTGATTTCCATGATTAACGAACCCCGGGGTGTGTTTATGTCTCGGTCATTAACACTCGCGATTTTTGTCGATTCTGACCCGTTTCATGGACAATTACTCACCGTTTCGGGTCCCAAAGCAATTTCTACGGTTGTTGAACCCCCAAGGTGCGCTTACGTGTCGATCATCAACAATTGCAGTTTTGGCCGATTCTGGCCGTTTCTTGGACTATTAGTCATTGTTTTGGGGTGCCGGTGTGATTTCCATGATTGACGTACCCCGGGGTAAATTTACCTGTCGTTCACTAGCAATCCTAGTTATTTTTGATTCCGGGCTCTTTCATGGACTATTACTCATCATTCGGGGGCCCTGAGCTATTTCCACGACTAACGATCCCCGGGGTGCGTTTATGTGTCCGTCGTCAACACTCGCAATTTTGGCCGGTTCTGGCCCATTTTATGGACTATTATTCACCTTTTTGGGGTCCCAAAGCGATTTCCATTGCTGTCGAACCCCAAGGTGCGCTTACATGTCGATCATCAACAATCGCAGTTTGGGCCGATTCTGGCCCGTTTAATGGACTATTACTCAGTTTTGGGTCCTGGAGTGATTTCTACGATTGACAACCCCAGGGTGTGTTAATGTGTCCGTCGTCAACATTCACAATTTTGGCCGATTCTGGTCCGTTTCATGCACTATTACTCACCGTTTTGGGGTCCCAGAGCGATTTCCACGTTGGACGATCCTAGGGGTGCGTTTACGTGTCCGTCGTCAACACTCACACTTTTGGCCAATTCTGACCCGTTTCGTGCACTATTACTCACCGTTGTGGGGTCCTGAAGCGATTTCCATAGTTATTGAACCCCAAGGTGCGCTTACATGTAGGTCATCAACACTCACAGTTTTGGCCGATTCTGGCCCGTTTCATGGACTATTACTCACCGTTTTGGGGTCCCGAAGTGATTTCCACGATTAACGGACCCCGGGGTGCATTTACGTGCCTGTCATCAACACTCACAATTTTGGCTGTTTTTTGTCTGTTTCGAGCACTATTACTCATTGTTTTGGGGTGCCAGAGCGATTTCCATGATTGACAACCCCGGGGGTCCGTTTAAGTGTCTGTCCTCAACACTCACAATTTTCGCCAATTCTGACCCGTTCAGTGGACTATTACTTACCGTTTTGACGTCCCCAAACGTTTTCCATAGTTGTTGAACCCCAAGTTGCGCTTAGTTTCGGTCATCAACACTTAAAGTGTTGGCCGATTCTTGCTTGTTTCATGGACTATTACTTACTGTTTTGGGGTCCCGGAGTGATTTCCATGATTAACGAACCCCGGGGTTCTTTACATGTCGGTCATCAACACTCACAGTTCTGGCCGATTTTGGTCTGTTCTATGGACTATTACTCATCATTTTGGGACCCCGAAGCCATTTCCATAGTTGTTGAACCCCAAGGTGCGCTTACGTGTCGGTCATCAACAGTCGCAGTTTTGGACGATTCTGGCCCGTTTCATGGACTATTACTCACTATATTGGGGTCTTGGTGATTTCCGTGATTGGCGATCCCTGCGGGCGTTTATGTGCCAGTCATCAACACTCCCAGTTTTGGCCGATTCTGCCCTGTTTCATAGATTATACTCACCGTTTTGGGGTCCCGGGGTGATTTCCATGATTAACGAACCCCGGGGTGCGTTTACGTGTCGGTCATCAACACTCACAGTTTTGGACGATCCTAGGCCGTTTCGTGGACTATTACTCACTGTTTTGGGGTCCCGAAGTGATTTCCACGGTTCACAAATTCCGGGATGCGCTTACATGTTGGTCATCAACACTCACAATTTTGGCCGATTCTGGTCGTTTTCAAGCACTATTACTCATAGTTTTGGGGTGCCAGAGCGATTTCCACGTTTGACGATCCCCGGGGTGCGTTCTTGTGTCCTTCGTCAGCACGCACAGTTTGGCCAATTGTGGCCCATTTCATGGACTATTACTCACTGTTTTGGGGTCCCGAAGAGATTTCCATAGTTGTTGAACCGCAAGGTGCACTTACGTGTTGGTCATCAACACTCACAGTTTTGACCGATTCTGGCCCATTTCATGGACTATTACTCACTATTTTGGGGCCCCGGGGTGATTTCCATGATTAACCAACCCCAGGGTGCGTTTACGTGTCGGTTATCAACACTCACATTTTTGGACGATTCTGGGCTGTTTCGTGGACTATTACTCACTGTTTTGGGGTCCCGGAGTGATTTCCACGATTAACGAACCCCGGGGTGCGTTTACGTGTCGGTCGTCAACACTCGCAATTTTGGCCGATTCTGGCCCGTTTCATGGACTATTACTCACTGTTTTGGGGTCCCAAAGCGATTTCCATGGATGTTGAACCCCAAGATGCGCTTACGTGTCGGTCATCAACAATCACAGTTTTGGCCGATTTTGCCCTGTTTCATGGACTATTACTCATTGTTTTGGGGTCGAAGAGTGATTTCCATGATTAACGAACCCCGGGGTGCGGTTTCCTCTTGGTCATTAACACTCGCAGTTTTTGTCGATTCTGACCCGTTTCGTGGACAATTGCTCACCGTTTTGGGGTCCCAAAGCAATTTCTACGGTTGTTGAACCCCCAAGGTGCGCTTACGTGTCGATCATCAACAATTGCATTTTTGGCCGATTCTGGCCGTTTCTTGGACTATTAGTCATTGTTTTGGGGTCCCGGTGTGATTTCCATGATTGACGTACCCCGGGGTGTGTTTACCTGTCGTTTACCAGCAATCCTAGTTATTTTTTATTCTGGGCTCTTTCATGGACTATTACTCATCATTCTGGGGCCCCAGAGCTATTTCCACGACTGACGAACCCCGGGGTGCGTTTATGTGTCTGTCACCAACACTCGCAATTTTGGCCAGTTCTGGCCTGTTTTGTGGACTATTACTTACCATTTTGGGGTCCCTAAGCGATTTTCATGGTTGTGAAGCCTAAGGTGCGCTTACGTGTCGGTCATCAACACTCGCAGTTTGGGCCGATTCTGGCCCGTTTCTTGGACTATTACTCAGTTTTGGGTCCCGGAGTGATTTCTATGATTGACGACCCCGGGGTGCGTTTACATGTGTGTTGGGGATATAACTATTAGGCATGACCCGCACAAGAGGGGCCGGGTCACACCTACGAGGAAGCCCATGAAGACACTTGAAGATGACGGCTCACTTAAAGGCCCAAGGCCCAAAGGTGATTTAAAGTATGTAGAGATAAACCGCCATGTGTAAATAACTTGTATTGTAAGAAAGGAATAGAGAGAGAGACTGCGAAGGTCGTTGTTTATGAACCGGTCGGGGATCTGTGAGCCGGCGGATGTCGACCTCTGTATATAAACGGACGACTCGGCGGCGGTTCAGGGCAAGTAACATCAGTTTGAGAACTAGGTCAAGCAGATTCGCTCCCCGGTTATCGATTCCTAAGCAATCCCACCCAAAACTGGATCGTAGGCTTTTACCTTAACCGCAAGGGGCCGAACCAGTATAAACATCGTGTCCTTTGTCCCGTTTAACTCCTTCAAGCTTCCTAGTTGCGATGGCTCCACGACTAAGTCCTTACGCTAAGACATCTGACATGACAATTCCACGACAGTTGGCGCCCACCGTGGGGCTAGCGCACGGTGGATTTCAGTTATTGAAGGGCAGCTTCGAAGGGCTCAAGGGATACGCTATGGGACGGATGACCAAGAGTTGTCACGGAAAGCTCTACATCGACGACATAGGGTGGGGCTCCGATGTTGGCTCAATTGAGTACGGGTACCGGGCCCCCTTTGACGGAATCCACGTCTTCATCGACAAGATTGGCGAGCCGGGCCCTGAGCCAGACATCTGCACCGACATCATCGAGATGGCTCAGCGTGCGAGACCCGCCCGGGCTCAACCCGCCATGAGGCGTGCCTTTGTGGGATGCATCCACGAAGGAGAACTTTCTGAAGGATCTGTCTCCGGCGGTGAGACGACCATCTACTCTGATGGTGAGTCGTCCACAGGCAAGACGGATTCGTTGTATCAACTGCATGACGGCGGGCTTGGGGGCTGTTCCAATGGCTACAATATTCCAGACCCCTTTGAGCCGCCGAGCAGAGTCGGAATCTTCATGGCAGGTAACCAACCTGCGTTAACTTCATCAACTGCGGCGGCAATGATCTCCGGGACAACAGCAGCAGGGGCAGGAGGCCCTGTGCGCTCGCCGGCTCAGGTGTTGATGGATCTCACGGATAAGTTGATGACCCTATAACCGCCGTGGTCAACCAGGCGGATCAGGCTCAACATGATGCGGAGGTGGCACAGTTGAAGCTTGATATAGCACAAGCTAAAGAAAACCTGGCGGTAGAAGACGTCAGGATGACCGCTGAGCAGGCGACTCTGGATGCCCGAGCACAACAGATTCAGTCAGAGGCTTTTCAGCTCACGATGGAGCAGAACGCGTCAAATGAGGTTATGAGGAGAATGTACCAGAAGGCTCAATCTCGTCTGCCTCCGGTTTATGATCCTAGGAACCTTTTTCAGACACCCGGAGCCGGACCCAGTAACCCGCCGGGAGTAAACCAGGTCATAGTGCCCGAGACCAACACACCGATCCAACCACAGGTTATGGGACCCCCACCTCTAAATAACGCTCCGCCTCCTTATGTGCCGACACCACCGGGTCATTATAACGCGCTGGAGAACATGATTGCGGCGTTGGCACGTATGGTGGCTCTCCTAGCTGATGGCGATTCTCCAGCGGCGATTGAGACACAAAGGATCAGAGAACTTCTCCAGACAGCCTTAGCACAATAGGAGGCATACTCTTACAGTAGAGACAGGATTCATTCAACCCCACGTCCAAGCCGGAGCAAGAGTTATAGCAGGCATCTCGACTAGCCGGCCGTTTCAAGCAATGCCCAGCGCCACGATCAGCCGCGCGGGTACGGCCCCGCTCAGGGTGGGGCTCCTAATGTGCATAATCAGGACAAAGTACATCAGCAAATTGAGCAGGCGGCTCAGCAACCAGCGCAGTTGGAGGCTCAAAATGCAATAGAAATAGCAGCTCAGCAGGCGGCTTATCAGCCCCTGCCGGTTTACCCGACAGCGTCAATGGAGGCATGTGTGGCTACTAGGACCGGGTGTGTGCCTTGTTTGGTGCCGGCTCTCCATAACGAGCGGTTGCCCAACGATTTTTAGGGGCCTCGTAAGGTACCTAATTACACGACCGATTTGCAGCCTGCGGCGTGGATTGAGAGTTATGAGATGGCCATGGAATTGCTGGAAGTTAATGATGCTCCAGTGGCCAAGTACTTCACCATGATGCTGGATGGGACGGCTCGTAATTGGTTGAAGGCGTTGCCACCAAATTCTATTAGTTCGTGGGTAGAGTTAAAGGAGAAGTTTATCCAGAACTTTAAAGATACTGTAAGCAGCCTATGTCGATTGTGGACTTCACTAGTTGTAGGCAATAGGAGGGTGAGTCCACGACCCATTGGGTGCACCAAGTTAAGGAGATAATACATTCCTCTGATAAGATGGATGCCGGTTCTGCAGTATCTATGTTAGAGCAAAATTGCCGTTTGAGCCTCTGAATATGAAGCTGGGGCGACTCAAGCGCGATTGTTCTGACATGGGACAGCTAATGGCGGCTCTCGTTAAATATGCTAACTCTGATAGTACCAAGGATCCCGAGTCTGACAATGAGAAGGCATCACTACAAAAAAAAGACACATCCGTGACATTTTGGACCGAATTTTTTTTTTCTGTCATACATATGACACTTCTATGATGATAATTGTGACAAAAGCCGGTATCATCATAGATGTGGTGGGCTCCTACTTCTATAAAAAATCATGACAGAAAATGGGCTTTTCGTCCTGGGTGGGCCGGAGACGCAGCTGCATGACATTCTTTGGGCCGTCCATGACGGAAAACACCGTGGTAGAAGCGAGGGCGAGGAAAATTTTGGGGAGTTCCCGGTTACGGTGGGTGGTCGGGGGCCGAGCGATGCGCGTTTCTCTCGTACACGTATGAACGTGTGTGCGAGGTGTTGGCTCTAACTGAACCTGAGCGAGGCATTGGGCTCTAACTGAACCCGAGTGATTGCAGTGCCGGCTACGCGTTACTGAACCCGAGCGATCAATTCCTTCACTACTGCTGCTAACTGACGCCGATCAATGCTGCCTCTCTGGATGAACAGTGAGCGTTGCAGGGGGGGTTGGATGAACAGTGAGCGGTGGGAGTGGATGAACATGTCCCGTGGCGTTGCCTCTGGATGAACAGGACCCAGATCGATCGAGCCAGTTGGGGCTGGATGAACAAGACCCCGTGGAGGGCTGGATGAACAGGACGACCTCGTGGAGGGCTGGATGAACAGTAGACGGTGGAGGGGTGGCTGAATAGTAGCCCGTGGAGGGGTGGTTGAGCAGGAGCCGGCGGAGAGGGGTGGTTGAACAGTAGCCAGTGGAGTAGTGCGCGGTGGAGGCTGGATGAACAGGAGCCCGTGGATGAACAGTCACAGGTGGAGGCTGAAGGAGGTCAACGGTGGATGAACAGTAGCTCGGGGAGGCTGGAGGAGGTCGACGGTGGAGATGAACAGTATCCCGTGGAGTCCCGTTTTGCGGTACGCCACACCCCTCCCGATGTACAGGACCCCCGTTTCGACCGTAGCGCTCCAACACAAGTCCGTTTCGTCCGTTTTGCGCTACGCCACACCCCTCCCGATCAACAGGACCCCTGTTTCAACCGTAGTAGGTCCGTTTCCTCCGTTTTGCTGTACGCCACACCCCTCCCGATGAACAGGATCCCGTTTCAAACGTGGCCGGTCGAACACAAGGCCGTTTCCTCCATTCTGCGGTACGCCAGGCCTCGTTTCCATTGCCTGTTCCGTCCAAGCCCTCCCGATGAACACGACCACACATTCCGTTCCGACCCAGCCGGTTGCCTCCCCATGAACACAACGGCGATGATGTTTCTCCGTTCCGACCCAGCCATGTACACGAGCCCTGGCCGTACGTATGCGCGAGTAGGCATTCGAGACCCCGCTCGTATGTACACATACGTGGCCGTATTTTCTTTCTTGCATCCTGGCCGCTGTACGTACGTGTATATGCGATGTGTGCGCCTCTACATCGACCAGTATATATGTACGTACATGTTCGCGACCAGAATGACAACGCTAAGTACGCTTCGACCAGGTGGGTCCTGACTGTCAGGCACTTCCTTACGTGCGAAAATGTAGCTGGTGGGTCCCAGCAGTCGGGGGGCGAATCGTTTTTTTTTCAGATGCACTTCCTTGCGTGCGAAGATGTAGCTGGTGGGTCCCAGCAGTCAGGGGGGCAAATCATTTTTTTGCCCAGACACACTTCTTTGCGTGCGAAGATGTAGCTGGTGGGTCCTAGCAGTCAGGGGGGCGAATCGTTTTTTTTTGCCCGGACGCACTTCCTTGCGTGCAAAGATGTAGCTGGCGGGTCCCAACAGTCAGGGGGGCAAATCGTTTTTTTGCCCGGACGCACTTCCTTGCATGCGAAGATGTAGCTGGTGGGTCCCAGCAGTCAGGAGGGTGAATCATTTTTGTTTACCCGGACGCACTTCCTTGCATGCGAAGATGTAGCCGGTGGGTCCCAGCAGTCAGGGGGAAACATTTTTTTCGCGAAATACAGTGGCTCGTCCGGTCGGTGCCAGCTGTCAGGTGGAGGAATCATTATTTTCCGTGTAATAAGGAGGCACTTCCTTGCTATGGCCGTGGACCCAGCTGTCAGCCTCTCCACGTACAGTCCACGTCCGATGGAAGTCATTCCTTGACCACGTTGACCAGGCCGCGCCGAGAGCACCACGGCGGTGGACGATGGTGATTCCTAGGAAGGGCACGACGTGGAGCTGGGGAAGACGTGGCAGTGGAAGCCCGCGCGGAGAGGAGTATGAGGGTTCACTTGTTCAGCTGCGGTGTGAGGCTTCCCTCACCGCATGGCCTGGCCAGCGGTGGGAATAGTAGGGGCGGTGAGGCCTCCGCGGCAGCACAGCCGGCCACGGGAGGCAGGAGCATGCAGCACGACCGGTGCTGCTTTGGGCGGCTGGAGCAAGAAGACCAGAGGTTGAAGAAGCACTACGGCCGTTGGATGGACATCGTACGGTCACTGGAGCTAGAATTGTTCATATTGAAGAAGCAGCACGGCCGTTGGATTAACATCCAACGGTCACTGATGCTAGAATCGTTTGTGGACTAAGTTGACAAAGCCAAAGTACACGTCAACCTAGTAGACCCACACGTCAGCCTCCAAATCTGTCCCAAACAACATACAGCCCAAAATTTCTAGTCAGATTCAAATTAATTTTAAATCTAAATATACCTTAATTTAAATTCAATGAAATTTTACCCGCACAAAATGAATGAAATTTAAAATATCAAAATCCGAAAGAAAAAAGTATTTTGGAACTAATTGCCTATTTGCTATATTTTTTTCATTTTACAGCCCATTTATTATTACTTATAGCCCATTTCTTATTACTTATAGCCCATTTTCTGGGCAAAATGCATCCCTCCTCGTCTTCAAAGATTTCCGGCCCAGTAGGGCGTAGAAAAGCAAGTAGGCCTATGTTGATTATTCTCCAAAAAACAAAATAGCTGGCTAGCTATTTTTCTGAATGGAAAAAACAAACTGGGCTGGTCATGTGCTAAACATATGAAAATAAAATCCTGGGCTAGACCGGCCACGGGTCCCGCACAACCCAGTTGATACCCTTCTCCGTCTTGAAAAAACCAAATTACTGCACACGCTACTGGGTCCCTACTATCATCCTCACCATGTACAGTCATCTCCTTATTCCTCTTGGTTGTTGACCATGTTGACCACACTAGAGGGCGGAGCTGCAGCGAGCGAACCAAGGCGGAGGACGATGGTGAGGCCTCGGACAGGAACGAACAGGAGCCGGGGAAGATCACAGCCAGCCGTGGGAGGCAGGAGCAGGCGGTCCCGCCGGCGCTGGTTTGGCTTTGGCTGCTCGAGGAAGAAGAGACTGAAGAAATGCGACAGACATTGAATGTCAATCCAACGGTCAAGGTTGTCACAATCGTTTGTTGACTAAGCGGACACCAAGTAGCATACTTGTTTATATATAGGAAGAAAACTGCGAGGAAAATGCCTTCGTCTGCCGTCCTCCTCACAGGGAACATTCGCCACATAAGTGACTAGCACCCTTGGTTTTCAACCGAGAGGTCTTGGGTTCGAGTCCCAGGAACTCTCAATTTTGTCCTCCTTCCTTCCTCGCAAAAAAGGGAAAGAAAATCAAAGACTTGGGAAGGCATACAGAACAAGCTAGTGTACCAGTAAAGAGACATTGCCGAGTTTTAGAAAAAAGAGAGACGTGCTCCTGTAGCTGGTTCAAATCCAACCTAGACTATGACTATGTATGGTACTATGCTACTCTGCAAGTCATAAAACTGACATATCCAACATTTGCTTCTCCTCTTCTCTACATACTCTGCCTAGCATCAGAAGCTCTGGCCGCAGCAACCATGTCCGTTGGCTGCTCGTCCACCTGCTCTTCAGCAGGCAATAACCAGATATGCGCAAGTCGCCACTCGTACCATCGCCTGTGGGTCTCATCACACCCCCGCCGGCACGCGCACCGCAGCCGATTGCTCATCACAACCCACTGCTGTTGGAGTGGTGCCACTGCTGCAAATCACGCAGAGTCATCCGTCGCGTCTCAACCACAATCCTCAACCCAGGACGAGTCTCCTACAAATGCCCGAATCATGGGGTAATAATATGTTTAAGTGTTGTTCTACTGCTTTCAGTTGCTGATTTTTTAATAGTTTGGTTGATGATCTTCCAATTTGGTTCGTGCAGAAAAGGGAAGATTCGTGTGATTTGTATTTCTGGGAAGTTGCTGATGCGGGGGAATGCAACTACACTGATTATTTGGTTAGCTTAGGAATCCCAATACCAGCAGGTTGGGGTGTTGGACAAGTAACTGAAGGAACGACAGAAGAGGAAGTTGTAGAGCAGAAGGTTAAAGATGCAGTTCCTCTGAACATGGCCAAGCAACAACTGTTGAACGGCCTTGACAGCAATGAGGAGATGAAAGAGCTTGTGAAGATAATGGGCAAAATCAATGTGCTTTTTAGGATGATTTGTTGGAGAACGTAGCAGAAATTCGAAATTTTCCTACGAGTCACCAAGATCTATCTATGGAGGAACCAGCAACAAGGGGAAGGAGAGTGCATCTACATACCCTTGTAGATCGCTAAGCGGAAGCATTCAAGAGAATGGGGATGAAGGAGTTGTACTTGTCGTGATCCAAATCACCGGAGATCCTAGTGCCAAACGGACGACACCTCCGCGTTCAACACACATACAACCCGGTGATGTCTCCCATGCCTTGATCCAGCAAGGAGAGAGGGAGAGGTTGAGGAAGGCTCCGTCCAGCAGCAGCACAACGGCGTGGTGGTGGTGGAGGAGCGTGACAATCCTGCAGGGCTTCGCCAAGCACCGCGAGATATGAGGAGAAAGAGAGGTAGGGCTGCGCCAACAGGAGAAGAAACTTCATGTGTTGGGCTGCTCCTATGCCTCCACTATATATAGGGGGAGAGGGGGGGCTGCGCCCCCACCTAGGGTTCCACCCCTAGGGGCGGTGGACAGCCCAAAACCCATCTAGGGTGCGACCAAGGGGGGGGGAGAGGGGAAACTTGCCCCCCAAGTTAGGTGGGTGCGCCCCCTTCCCCAAACCCTAGGCGCCTTGGGCCCTTGTGGGGGGGGGCGCACCCCGATGAACTCCTTCTTGAACACCTTACATCTCAAGCAAGAACTCCTTCTTTGACTGATCCATCTTGAACACCTTCAAGATCATGTCAAGGTATATGATCATTTGAAAGTGCCATTAAGCGTTTTGATCTATCCTTATAGATCTTGATGCTCAATGTTCAAGCAGCTTAATCCAGGTTTTCTATTGAAAAACACTTTTCAAATAACCCTATATGCTTTCCAAAAGTTCTACATCATTTCTGATCAACAATATGTCAACAACATATACTCATCAGAAATTCTATAGTGCTCCCACTCACTTCTTTGGAAATACAAGTTTCTCATAAACTTTGTATAGACCCAAAATCTTTGATCATCTCATCAAAGTGCACATTCCAACTCCGAGATGCTTACTCCAGTCCTTAGAAGGATTGCTGGAGCTTTGCATACTTGTTAGCGTCTTTCAGGATTGTCAAAAACCTTCTGGTTGTATCACATACAACCTTTCCTCAAGAAAACTATCAAGGAAACAATGTTTTGACATCCTATATGTAAGATTTCATAAATAATGCAGTAACTGCTAATCCAATTCCAATAGACTCTTAGCATCAGTATGAGTGAGAAAGCCTCACCGTAGTCAACCCCTTGAACTTGTCGGAAAACATCTTTAACGACAAGTCGAGCTTTCTTAATGGTGATACTTACCATCATTGTCTGTCTTCCTTTTAAAATCCATCTTTACCCAATGGCCTTACGACCATCTAGTATTTCTTCCAAAGTCATGGATCCTCTCGCGGATTTTATAGCCTTGAGCCATTCGTTGGAATCCGGGCCCACCATCGCTTCTCCATAGCTCGTAGGTTCATTGTTGTCTAGCAATATGACCTCTAAGACAGGATTGCGTACCACTCTGAAGTAGTACGCGCCCTTGTCGACCTACAAGGTTCGGCAGTGACTTGATCCGAAGCATCATGATCACTATCATCAGCTTCCGCTTCAATTGGTGTAGGTGCCACATGAACAACTTCCTGTGCCCTGCTACACATTGTTTGAAGTGATGGTTCAATAACCTCATCAAGTCTCCACCATCCTCCCACTCAATTCTTTCGAGAGAAACTTTTCCTCGAGAAAGGACCCATTTCTAGAAACAATTACTTTTGCTTCCGGATCTGAGATAGGAGGTATACCCAACTGTTTTGGGTGTCCTATGAAGATGCATTTTTATCCGCTTTGGGTTCGAGCTCATCAACCTGAAACTTTTTCACATAAGCATCGCAGCCCCAAACTTTTAAGAAATAACAACTTAGGTTTCTCCAAACCATAGTTCAAACGGAGTCGTCTCAACAGAATTACGTGGTGCCCTATTAAAGTGAGTGCGGTTGTCTCTAATGCCTAACCCATGAACGATAGTGGTAATTCAATAAGAGACATCATGGTACGCTCCATATCCAATAGGGTGCAACTATGATGTTCGGACACACCATCACACTATGGTGTTCCAGGCAGTATTAATTGTGAAACAAATTCCACAATGTCTTAATTGCGTGCCAAAGCTCGTAACTCAGATACTCATCTCTATGATCATATCATAGACATTTTATCCTCTTGTCACGATGATCTTCAACTTCACTCTGAAATTACTTGAACCATTCAATAATTCAGACTTGTGTTTCATCAAGTAAATATACTCAGTATCTACTCAAATCATCCGTGAAGTAAGAACATAACGATATTCACTGCATGCCTCAGCACTCATTGGACTGCACACATCAAAAATGTGTTACTTCCAACAAGTTGCTATCTTGTTCCATCTTACTAAAAACGAGGCTTTTTAGTCATCTTGCCGATGTGGTATGATTTGCATATCTCAACTGATTCAAAAATCAAGTGAGTCCAAACGATCCATCCGCATGGAGTTTCTTCATGCGTATACACCAATAGACATGGTTCGCATGTCTCAAACTTTTCAAAAACGAGTGAGTCCAAAGATCCATCAACATGGAGCTTCTTCATGCGGTTTACACCAATATGACTTACATGGCAGTGTCACAAGTAAGTGGTACTATCATTACTATCTTATATCTTTTCGCATGAAAATGTGTATCACTACGATTGAGATTCAATAAACCATTCCTTTTAGGTGCAAGACTATTGAAGGTCTTATTCCAATAAACAGAATAACCATTATTCTCCTCAAATGAATAACCATATTGTAATAGACACAATCCAATCATGTCTATGCTCAACGCAAACACCAAATAACAATTATTTAGGTTTAACACCAATCTCGATGGTAGAAGGAGCATGCGATGCTTGATCATATCAACCTTGGAAACACTTCCAACACATATCGTCAGCTCACCTTTAGCTAGTCTCCGTTTATTTCGTAGCTTTTATTTCGAGTTACTAACACTTAGCAACTGAATCGGTATCTAATACCCTGGTGCTACTAGGAGTACTAGTAAAGTACACATTAACATAATGTATATCCAATATACTTCCGTCGACCTTGCTTGCCTTCTTATCTACCAAGTATCTAGGGTAATTCTGTTCTAGTGGCTGTTTCCCTTATTACAGAAGCACTTAGTCTCGGGTTTGGGTTCAACCTTGGGTTTCTTCACTAGAGCAGCAGCTGATTTGCTGTTTCATGAAGTATCCCTTCTTGCCCTTGCCCTTCTTGAAACTAGTGGTTTTACTAACCATCAACAATTGATGCTCCTACTTGACTTCTACTTTCGCGGTGTCGAACATCGCGAATAGTTCAAGGATCATCATATCTATCCCTGATATGTTATAGTTCATGACGAAGCTCTAGTAGCTTCGTGGCAATGACTTTGGATAACATCACTATCTCATATGGAAGATCAACTTCCACTCGATTCAAGTGATTGTTGTACTCAGACAAAATGAGCACAAGCTCAACGATTGAGCTTTTCTCCCTTAGTTTGCAGGCTAAGAAAATCGTCGGAGGACTTATACCTCTTGACCTGGGCACGAGCCTGAAATCCCAATTTCAGACCTCGAAACATCTCATATGTTCCGTGACGTTTCGAAAACGTCTTTGGTGCCTCTACTCTAAACCGTTTAACTGAACTATCACGTAGTTATCAAAACGTGTATGTCAGATGTTCGCAACATCCATAGACTACGTTCGAGGTCTAGCACACCGAGCGGTGCATTAAGGACATAAGCCTTCTACGAAGCAACGAGGACAATCCTCAGTTCACGGACCCAGTCCGCATAATTGCTACTATCAACTTTCAACTATATTTTCTCTAGGAACATATCTAAACAGTAGAACTAAAGCGTATGCAACGACATAATTTGTGAAAACCTTTTTGACTATGTTCAGGATAATTAAGTTCATCTTATGAACTCCCACTCAGATAGACATCCCTCTAGTCATCTAAGTGATTACATGATCCGAGTCAACTAGGCCGTGTCCGAACATCACGTGAGACGGACTAGTCATCATTGGTGAACATCTTCATGTTGATAGTATCTACTATATGACTCATGCTCGACCTTTCGGTCTCTTGTGTTCCGGGGCCATGTCTGTACATGCTAGGCTCGTCAAGTCAACCTAAGTGTTTCACGTGTGTAAATCTGGCTTACACCCGTTGTATGTGAATGTTAGAATCTATCACACCCAATCATCACGTGCTGCTTCGAAACGACGAACTTTCAGAACGGTGCACAGTTAGGGGGAACACTATCTTGAAAATTTAATGAGGGATCATCTTATTTACTACTGTTGTTCTAAGCAAATAAGATGCATAAACATGATAAACATCACATGCAATCAAAAAGTGACATGATATGGCCGATATCATTTTGCTCCTTTTGATCTCCATCTTCGGGGCTCGATGATCATCGTCGTCACCGGCATGACACCATGATCTCCATCATCGTGTCTCCATGAAGTTGTCTTGCCAACTATTACTTCTACTACTATGGCTACTGGTTAGCAATAAAGTAAAGTAATTACATGGCGTTGTTCAATGACACACAGGTCATACAATAAATTAAGACAACTCCTATGGCTCCTTCTAGTTGTCATACTCATCGACATGCAAGTCGTGATTCCTATTACAAGAACGTGATCAATCTCATACATCACATATCATTCATCACATTCTTTTTGGCCATATCACATCACATAACATACCCTGCAAAAACAAGTTAGACATCCTCTAATTGTTGTTTGCATGTTTTACGTGGCTGCTATGGGTTTCTAGCAAGAACGTTTCTTACCTACGCAAAAACCACAACGAGATATGTCAATTGCTATTTACCCTTCATAAGGACCCTTTTCATGGAATCTGATCCGACTAAAGTGGGAGAGACTGGCACCCGCCAGCCACCTTATGCAACAAGTGCATGTCAGTCAGTGGAATCTGTCTCACGTAAGTGTACGTGTAAGGTCGGTCCGGGCCGCTTCATCCCAGAATGCCGCTGAATCAAGATTTGACTAGTAACGGTAAGCATATTGAACAAAATCAACGCCCACAACTACTTTGTGTTCTACTCCTGCAAAGAATCTACGCAATGGACCTAGCTCATGATGCCACTGTTGGGGAACGTAGCAGAAATTCAAAATTTTCCTACGACTCACCAAGATCTATCTATGGAGAAACCAGCAATGAGGGGAAGGAGAGTGCATCTACATACCCTTGTAGATCGCAAAGAGGAAGTGTTCAAGAGAGCGGGGTTGAAGGAGTCGTACTCGTTGTGATCCAAATCACCGGAGATCCTAGCGCCGAACGGACGGCACCTCCGCGTTCAACACACGTACAGCCCGGTGACGTCTCCCATGCCTTGATCCAGCAAGGAGAGAGGGAGAGGTTGAGGAAGACTCCGTCCTGCAGCAGCACAACGGCGTGGTGGTGGTGGAGGAGCGTGGCAATCCTACAGGGCTTCGCCAAGCACCGCGAGATATGAGGAGAAAGAGAGGTAGGGCTGCACCAATAGGAGAAGAAACTTCATGTGTTGGGCTGCTCGTATGCCTCCACTATATATAGGGGGAGAGGGGGGGCTGCGCCCCCACCTTGGGTTCCACCCCTAGGGGCGGCGGCCAGCCCAAAACCCATCTAGGGTGCGGCCAAGGGGGGGAAGAGGGGAAACTTGCCCCCTAAGTTAGGTGGGTGCGCCCCTTCCCCAAACCATAGGCGCCTTGGGCCCTTGTGGGTGGGTGGGGATGGTCCCCTCCCACACTTGGCCCATGCAGACCTCCAGGTATGGTGGCCCCACTTGGTGGACCCCCGGGACCCTCCCGGTGGTCCCGGTACGTTACCGATAAAACCCGAAACTTTTCTGGTGACCAAAACAGGACTTTCCATATATAAATCTTTACCTCTGGACCAATCCGGAACTCCTTCTGACGTCCGGGATCTCATCCGGTACTCCGAACAACATTCGGTAACCACATACAAACTTCCTTTATAACCCTAGCGTCATCGAACCTTAAGTGTGTAGACCCTACGGGTTCGGGAACCATGCAGACATGACCGAGACATTCTCCGGTCAATGACCAATAGCGGGATCTGGATACCTATGTTGGCTCCCACATGTTCCACGATGATCTCATCGGATGAACCATGATGTCGAGGATTCGATCAATCCCGTATACAATTCCCTTTGTCTAGCGGTATTGCACTTGCCCAAGATTCGATCGTCGGTATGCCAATACCTTGTTCAATCTCGTTACCGGCAAGTCTCTTTACTCGTTCCATAACACATCATCCCGTGATCAACCCCTTGGTCACATTGTGCACATTATGATGATGTCCTACCGAGTGGGCCCAGAGATACCTCTCCGTTTACACGGAGTGACAAATCCCAGTCTCGATTCGTGCCAACCCAACAGACACTTTCGGAGACACCCGTAGTGCACCTTTATAGCCACCCAGTTACGTTGTGACGTTTGGTGCACCCAAAGCATTCCTACATTATCCGGGAGTTGCACAATCTCATGGTCTAAGGAAATGATACTTGACATTAGAAAAGCTTTAGCATACGAACTACGATCTTTGTGCTAGGCTTAGGATTGGGCCTTGTCCATCACATCATTCTCCTAATGATGTGATCTCGTTATCAACGACATCCAATGTCCATGGTCAGGAAACCATAACCATCTATTGATCAACGAGCTAGTCAACTAGAGGCTTACTAGGGACATGGTGTTGTCTATGTACCCACACATGTATCTGAGTTTCCTATCAATACAATTATAGCATGGATAATAAACGATTATCATGAACAAGGAAATATAATAATAACTAATTTATTATTGCCTCTAGGGCATATTTCCAAATGATTGTCTCTTTATTTGCAGTGTATGTAGCACTCGTGATGTATTCAGTGGCTACGACATGAGCACTTTGCTGAAACTAGTAATGAATGAAACATGTGTAGCAGGCTGGGCGTAGTGTTGTGAACATCTAAAGATTTCTATTGACGAAAATCAAGGGGTATCCCCTTTTGCTCATAGATAAATAAATAGCAGAGGCCCTGTCGGGTCAGCTTTGTTCTCATTCGAAGACGTCGAGCAAATTGCAGTCCGACAACAAACTATTTCATCAAATTCAAGTTTCACAGCCAAATATGAGTACAACTAAACAACAATGTCATCATGTTTTAGTTGTCATACAATCACCAAACACAAATCAACATACATAACAAGTCATGTTCTCACAACAAAATACTAAGAAACATGTTCATCAGGTTTCAGTTGTCATAGCAAACACAATTTCACATAGTAGATAAAAAACGTCTTCTGACGGGCAAATACGACAAAAGCAACGTAATCATCATCCGCAGCAGCAGAGTCAACATCTTCGCCATGTGTATCAGTCTGAATCATAATTCCCCATGGTGTCATCTTCTTCTTCGTCCTCAACATCCTCGAACGTTGGCTTCTTCTTGATCAACTCTTGTATATCCACAGCACGAGATGCCATCTTTCCGCCGGCGTCATTGACGTGATGGTTCTCAAAGATATTAGGAACATCTGTGTTATCTTGTACATCAGGAGCAGTGTAAGCATCATCTTGTTGTGTAACTTCATTAAACGAATTCCTCTGCTCAAACCTTTGCAATACTCTCCAGTCATCGCTACGTGCAAATGTGTCTTCCAAGAAAAATATCTGTGTTGCTTGATTTGCAAAAATAGAAGGCTCGTTGGTCTAGTATGCCACCTTGACATTGATGGATTTGAAATAATCATCAGCTCTGGGTTTTGCGATCCTGGAAAACAGGTTATACCAACGATAGCACAACAGAACCACACACCGATGATCCTCGAAACTGGAGATATACTGTAACTGAACAATGTCTGTTATGTTTGCATATATTTCAGTTGTCTCTTTGTCATACGTATCCATGCTCATGATGGCACTGTTTTGTGTCTTCCTGCCTTCGTCTCGTGCAAGGGTGTTGTAGCACACATCTCCAACAACGCAAGATTCATAATGTCTTACCCGAGTATCAGGACCCATTGCTAGTGAGAAAAGGGCATCATCAACTGCCTGCCCATCCTCCCGCATCTTCTTAACCTATGGTTAGAAAATAGACAAGCTAATCATCTTATGTACTCAATATATTAAAAAACTGACAGTGCACTTCAAAAGCTTACATGGTTCTTGAACCATTTCGCAAATCCTTCCATAACCAGTTTGTCAATGTTTCTTGGATTTTGCGGCAGTAACTCCTCTTTGTAGATGCTGCACAACATAGTGATCGCGTCAAACATCTAAATATATAAGAATGTGCTGCAAGTTTAGTAGATTACGATGTATAAGCTGCAGTACTGCACTTTCTTGATATAAGGTAGTATCTCAGGATAGTTATTCAACACATACCAAACCATTTTGTCCAAATCTTTAGGTTTGTCCTCTTGTCGACTCTTCCCTGTAACTCGAATAGAATAATCGAAAACATTGAGCCCGGGATTGTCTTCACCCACCTCTTTGCTAAGCTGATCAGCTGTTTCAATGTATTTTGAGCAGAATGTCAACGCTTCTGTAGCAATGTAGGCCTCTGCAATGGAACCCTCGGGTCTAGCTTTGTTCCTAATATAGTCCTTGAAAGTGCCTAGCCGCCTTTCAATAGGGTACATCTAGCCATACTATACTGGACCTCTAAGTAGTGCCTGATCAAGTAGATGAACAACCAAATGCACCATCACATCAAAGAAGGCTGGAGGATATATCTTCTCAAGGTCGCATAGGATAGTTGATATCTTGTCTCTAAGACGCTCCGAAGCATCTATCCTGATATTTCTACTGCAGAGTTCCCTGAAGAATTGTCCCAACTCTGCAACTGCTATGTATAAGTCAGGTCGGCCCAATCCTCTAAGGATAACAGGTAAAACCCTTTGAAGTAGGACGTGGCAGTCATGAGTTTTCAACCATTGTACCTTGTTTCCATCTGCACGGACTCTCCTTTCAAGGTTAGAAGGAAATCCATGTGGGAATCTCACACGTGATAGGACCTCGCAGAATTCTTTTCTTTTTACCTTGTCCAAGACATACACAGCTGGTGCCATATCCCGTGGTTTACCTTCATCTTGCACCTGCAAATCCTTTCTGATACCCAGGTATGTCAAATCAATCCTAGATTTTAAGGTATCTTTCGTCTTGCCTTCAATATTAAGAAGTGTGCCGATAATGTTGTCCCATATATTTTTCTCGATGTGCATCACATCAAGATTATACCACAGATCCAAATCTTTCCAATACTCCAAGTCCCACAAAGTGGACCTGCGGGTAAACAATAATCTCTCTTCTGCCCTACCATGCTTCCTTTTCCCGCTACCATTACTAGGATGGTTTCCTGGTGTAATATGAAACAAGAGAGGATGTACTGCAACTCATCGACGGTGAGCCTCTTTGGCGCATCACGGTTTTCATGCTTTGCATTGAACACATGTCTTCGGTATTTTCTAGGATGTGTCTTGTCCCTGGCAAGGAAACGACGGTGTCTAATGTAACAGATCTTGCTAAGTATTGCGTATGACAGCAGATTCCTGTCAAAGTGAACACATGCATTGTAACCATGTGTCGTTCACCCTGACATAGTGCCCAAAGCCGGATAATCATGGATGCACCAAACTATAATAGCACACAGAAAGAAATCAGCTGGTGAGCTACTATATAGGTCTCGAGTGAGAACACCCTTACATAGCTGTTGAAGTTCCTCCACAAGAGGCTCCATGAACAAATCAAATTCCTTTCCAGGACTTTTTTGACCTGGGATGAGCAAGGCCATCATGTAGTTTGATTCTTTGGTGCAGACATTTGGAGGCATATTGTAAGGGATAACAAGCACTGGCCACATGCTATATGTGGCGCTCTGGTGGCCAAATGGGTTAAATCCATCTGAAGCTAAGCCAAGTCTAATGTTTCTCGGGTCAGCAGCAAACTTTTTGTGTTTATCATTGACGATTTTCCACTCACTACCATGAGATGGATGGCTCATTACATTCTGATCTCTGTACTCCTGGTTCCTAGAATGCCACAGTACATCCTCTCTTGTTTCAGCATCATGAAACAACCTCTGCAATCTTGGTGTAATTGGAAAATGTCTTAGAACATTATGAGGAATCCTCTTCACAGCATCGCCATCTTTCCATCTTGATGATTTGCATTTTGGGCATTCACTTAAGTTGGAATAATCCTTTCAGAACAGAACACAATTATTCTTATAAACATGGATCATATTATATCCAATTCCAACTTCACGAAGGAAATTCTTCATTTTACTGTAGGTGTGTGGCAGCTCAGATGCATCTGGGAAATATTTGCAGAAAGCAGCCAACATCGCATCGAATGATTTGTTGGTCATCCGCTCAGATGTCTTCACCTGAAGAAAGGTGACCATAGCTGAGAATACTGACAGCTTATTTCCTGGGGTGACAACAACATTGCATTGTTCCTACATGCGGCCCCACCATTTTTCTTCTGCAGGTGAAAGTTCATGGAATGCACGAGCATTTCGTAGCATTGTTTCAATGTTGGTCAAACTCACTGGCTCCGCCACCACCACCTCCTTCTCCTCTTCCGCCTGAGCATCAGGCAAATCAAGATGGTGATCTGCTGCTTCCACGTAGTCAATAACATTGATGTTGACAGCTTCACCATGATGAACCCACCTAGTATATGTGACCGACATCCCATACAAGTGTAGATGATTTTGCATAGTTGATTGGGGTCTTGTAACTGAATTCATACAATTGCTACACAGCAAGCAGATCTGATTTCGGACCACCGTACTCAGCTCTGATAAAGTTTTTGAAGTTTTCAACCCCCTCGACATATGCATTGGAGAATCTTCAAGCAGAAGTTATCCAAGTCTTGTCCATCTGTTAGACATACAAATTAGTTCTTGTACTAGATATTACAGGAAAATATATATTTCTTTGTAAGGTCTTTTGAGAATAATTAATAAAGTGGTTGTATGCATCGCCCAGATGCAGAGGCCGGGGGTCTTCCTCCTTTTCTAAAAAAATGAAGTCCAGAAAAAAATACCTAGGTCGATGTCTAAAGCTATGGCAAGATATTTGGACGAGCAGATCTAAGTAACGAAATATATGTAAAGCTAATTCAGTAAACAAATTGGGGTGCTACATTATGGCAGGCTGTTTCAGCAGTCAATAAGGCCGAGCACATAGCCATCGAACTATCGAAGGCCATCGCAGCAATAAAGATCGAGTATAAAATGGTGTAGAGCTATTTCACCTAACAGATTGGCTACTAGACCATGGCAATCTACGTCACAATAAATATGTGGCAGGATATTTTAGCAACTAATCGGCCTTGGTATGCCATCTCAGCTAAGTAGATTGACTGGAGAACAGGGCAAGGAAGCTTCTTAAGCAGAGCATATTGACAGTAAACTACTTCGGCAAACAGTGAGATTAACAACGTCTATCAGCTAACATTCAGCGCTACACCGACATGAATGGGGCCTCAGTCTAGAATGGGCGTACTGTGGGAGAAGCTGACTGCCGTGCGTCTCCACACGAACGTCGCCACCGGTTGCGGCGCTGACCGCCGTGCGCCTCCACAAGAACGTAGCCAGAGGTGGCGGCGCGACTAGATGACGTTAGTCTATGAGAGCGTACTGTGGGAGCGAGAGGATCGCCGTGCGTCCCATCGATGAACCGCGGCGCCGATGTATCGGCGCGACAGGGAGGGC